>NW_027063631.1:23470-48199 GCF_032884065.1 Artemia franciscana
AGTCAACAAATATACACAAAATTATAATAATACAATTAACAACAATAATCCGGATTAAAAAGTCGATCCAGCATTAAACAACTTAACAAACGAGGGCACAAAACTAAGCTCATAACGAGCATGTGACACAGTCACAGGTTGAAGTTTTGGTACAGGCTCTGCAACGGCCCTGAGTGGCCTTACCCGTGCCGGTTGATGTTGGGGAGGAAGGATATTTCGGTGTATAGGGCTGGACAAAATTTTATTACCAAAGGATAGGGCTAGTTTTAAACGACGAGATTGAAGGGTTTGAAGTTGAAACTGATTAAGGAGGGATATGTACGGTATTTTTGGGGCTTTTGAGATTACTAGGAGGGCACGGTATTGCACCCTCTCAACCCGGTCCGACTGTTCCCTAGTCAGCCCGAAATGCCATACAGGGCAACAGTATTCAAGTGTGGAACGTATAAAAGAGAAATAGATGCGTAGGAGGTGTGGTGCAGGGATTCCATGGCGAGCCAACAACTTTAGAGACCTGATGGCCAAATTAGCTTTTTTTAACATGCCATCAACATGTTTATTCCACTTCAGATCTGAAGTGATATGGACGCCGAGCAGTTTAATTTCGGTCACGTGACTGGCGCTGGGAATAGGTGGATTAAAAACTGGCGCAGATTTTAAAAAAGAAAATGTTAAAATTACAGATTTATCAAAGTTGACAGTCATTTTGTCCACCTTTGCCTCTTGACATATATCTTTCATTAATGAACCTGCTCTGCTTGGTAGGTTTTTCCGACAACATTCAATGAGCGACAGATCGTCGACATACTTCCAGCGATCGTCCAGTGTTGTTGCCAAATCATTTACTATAACAAGAAACAAAAGTGGTCCCAAGAGGGTACCTTGGGGAACTCCACAAAAAATGGGCAGTGGGTCGGAGTAGGTGGACTTATATTTTGTCCGTTGACATCTACCAGAAAGAAAACTAGCAATTAAACGTACAAGGAATGAATCTACACCTAGTCCAAGAAGTTTTTTTACAAGAATTTTGTGGCAAATTAAATCAAAAGCTTTTCTTAGATCTATTGCAATAAGATTAATCCAAGAATCTGGTTCATCGAGTTTTTGCAAAATACTGTCAATTATACTTACTAAGTAATGAGATGTAGATGTGTTTGGCATATTTCCAAACTGCCTTGGATCAATTTTGTCCAGAATACGGTCTTTCAGCCATGCTGCAACAAAACTTTCATACACTTTGCTAAAAATGGGTGTCATAGTGATCGGTCGGACACCCGAAAAATCATTGGGCGCATCTTTTTTTGGTATTGGTGTAATGAACCCATTTTTCCAAATTGATGGATACTCACCTGTTTTTTTCACCTGATTAAAAAGGAGTGTTAGGGGGCCACTAAGATAATCTGGAAATGCTTTGATGAGATCAATGGGAATATCTACAGGGGTAATGCTTGTTCTTTTAAGCCTTTTTAATTTGAAAAACACCTGGGACTCTGATATCAAAGGGAAATCAAAAGACTCAGGAGGAGGGGTGGGTATTCCCACGCTCAGCAAAGGCGGGAGGGATTGCACAATGTTACCCAGATGTTTATTAAGGGAGTTGGCTGTTACGACGTCATCTTCATCAATGCCAAAATCGACTCCTTTTTCCACCTTGCCCGTCATCCTTTTGATTCGGTTGTACCACTGGCTTGGTTTGGACTCGAACAGATGATTAACTTTACGTTCTACATATTTGTTCGCGTGTTTTCGAGTGACTTTTCTTAGTTTGTTTTTCAACCTGTTGGCTTGTTGGGTATTACTCTGACGGAAAAGCCATCTCTTTTCCATTACCATTTTCTTAACTTCTTGTGTAATATATGGTCGATCTGACGAGAAACGTTTTGTTGACTTCTCAGGAAAACAGGCCTTGTAATTATGAAGCAAAGCTTCTTGGAAAATAGTAGCTTTTTCGTTGCTACTTTTAGCATCTTGGAATTTTCCCCATTTCTCGCAGCTTAACCATTGGCCAAAAGTCAGAAGTCCCTCACTTGTGATTGGTCGACTGATAGTTACAGTTGTAGTGTAATCGATTTTAATGGAACAGGTGGGGTTAAGTTCAAGAGAAAAGTGGTAACTTCCTCCAATTGGAGCCCCGGTCGTAGGTATGTTGTAAAATTCGTGCATATTTGTGGAAATTCGGTCAAGGGAGGTGCCACCTTTGGTTGTGGGAAAATTGACGAGCTGCTTCAGGCCGATTCCGGCGTCCAGGTGATGGAGCTTTAATTCATTGGCATCGCCCATCATGAAAATTCCGCATGATGGGTATTTGCCCAAAACAAAATCCGAACTGAGCTGTAGCTTTTCTACGAATGCTTGGCGGTATTCACTCGTCTGACCCGGCGAGTAATAATACACGCAGAGAGCAATACCAGTGAATTTCCGGGGGAGACGTCGTGGTTTTAGAATGACCCATACTATTTCGTCGTACTCAGTTAAAAAAGGGACATCAAGTCTAGCTGCTTTAAAAATTTCATGGGCATAAATAAGAACTCCGCCACCTTTTTTCCCCAGTGGATGGTCATCAGGTCGTATTTTTATAATGTCATCAAAACCACCTATTTTCAGGAGTTCTGGGTTTTGTCGATGAACTTCAGAAACCATTAGGACAGATGCCTTCGTTACCTGAGCTAGACTTTCTAACTCAGCCACTTTATCAAAATTTAAACTTTCAGCATTTGCGTAAATAAACCTAGGGAAGGAAAAAACATCAGAATTATAATACTTTACCTTAGTGGTGTTTGATGTTCTTGTTGTAGGTCTTTGTAAGAATATGTTATTTCCCTGGTGGGTGAGGCTGTCATCAGGATTACCCATACCAACCAGGGGCTCAAATTTATTCAGTACTGGAATTTCTCTATCTATTCTATTCTATCTATCTACTCTAAGTATTCTTAGAAACTTATCAAACTTTCACTGCTGAATCTATTAAAAGTTTTGAATCTTTAAGAATTAAAAGTTTTGAATCTATTAAAACTTTTAATAGATTCAGCAGTGAAAGTTATTCTAGCTAGTCTATCTACTATTTCTATGAGTCATATGCAAGACGTCATTTTAGAAAAGACGCGCAGTGGCCGATATTATTGTCTATTTCTACCGATATTATATTCTTGCATATGACTCATAGAAATAGTACTACAATATTTTACTACAAAGACTCATAGAAATAGTAGATAGACTAGCTAGAATCAAACTTTCACTGTTTCTAGTGAAGGCTTGCGGCCTTGTGCAAAATATTTTCCTCTAGGCCTCTAGGTGGCCGATATTCAATAGATTTAATAGATTCAGCAGTGAAAGTTTGATTCTAGCTAGTCTATCTACTATTTCTATGAGTCATATGCAAGTCCTTGTGCAAAATATTTTGATTCTAGCTAGTCTATCTACTATTTCTATGAGTTTTATTTGTCTATTCTAGCTAGTCTATCTACTATTTATGTTATGAATGAAATGAAAGGTCTTGCATACAAGAGTAGATAGATTTATTAAACGGAGTAGAAATAGAAATAGACAATAATATCGGCCACTGCGCGTCTTTTCTAAAATGACGTCTTGCTTATGACTCATAGAAATAGTAGATAGACTAGCTAGAATAGACAAATAAAACTCATAGAAATAGCAGATAGACTAGCTAGAATCAAACTATCTACTATTCCGATATACAAGATATTATTGTCTATTAAATAGACAATAATATCGGCCACTGCGCTTCTTTTCTAAAATGACGTCTTGCATATGACTCATAGAAATAGTAGATAGACTAGCTAGAATCAAACTTTCTTGTATTCTAATTGATTTTATTGTATAAGATATTATTGTCTATTAAATAGACAATAATATCGGCCACTGCGCGTCTTTTCTAAAATGACGTCTTGCATATGACTCATAGAAATAGTAGATAGACTAGCTAGAATCAAACTATCACTGCTGAATATATTAAAAGTTTTAATAGATTCAAGGAAATTTTGCAAGAGAAATTCTATGCAAGAGGAAAATATTTTGCACAAGGCCGCAAGCCTTCACTAGAAACAGTGAAAGTTTGATTCTAGCTAGTCTATCTACTATTTCTATGAGTCTTTGTAGTAAAATATTGTAGTACTATTTCTATGAGTCATATGCAAGAATATAATATCGGTAGAAATAGACAATAATATCGGCCACTGCGCGTCTTTTCTAAAATGACGTCTTGCATATGACTCATAGAAATAGTAGATAGACTAGCTAGAATCAAACTTTCACTGCTGAATCTATTAAAAGTTTTAATAGATTCAAAACTTTTAATTCTTAAAGATTCAAAACTTTTAATAGATTCAGCAGTGAAAGTTTGATAAGTTTCTAAGAATACTTAGAGTAGATAGATAGAATAGAATAGATAGAGATAATAAGTTTTCTATGAGTCATATGCAAGACGTCATTTTAGAATCTATTAAAACTTTTAATAGATTCAGCAGCGAAAGTTTGATTCTAGCTAGTCTATCTACTATTTCTATGAGTCATATGCAAGACGTCATTTTAGAAATCTATTTGAATCTAGAATCAAACTTTCACTGCTGAATCTATTAAATCTATTTGAATATCGGCCACCTAGAGGCCTAGAGGAAAATGTCCAGAATCAAAGTTTTATAAAATTTTATTTCTATGAGTTTTATTAAACTATCTTGTATTCTAATTGATTTTAAAAACTTACTATTGATTCTAGACCAGCTAGAATCAATAGTAGATAGACTAGCTAGAATCAATAAAACTTTTAATAGATTCAGCAGTGAAAGTTTGATTCTAGCTAGTCTATCTACTATTGATTCTAGCTGGTCTAGAATCAATAGTAAGTTTTTAAAATCAATTAGAATACAAGAAAGTTTGATTCTAGCTAGTCTATCTACTATTTCTATGAGTCATATGCAAGACGTCATTTTAGAAAAGACGCGCAGTGGCCGATATTATTGTCTATTTCTACCGATATTATATTCTTGCATATGACTCATAGAAATAGTACTACAATATTTTACTACAAAGACTCATAGAAATAGTAGATACACTAGCTAGAATCAAACTTTCACTGTTTCTAGTGAAGGCTTGCGGCCTTGTGCAGAATATTTTCCTCTAGGCCTCTAGGTGGCCGATATTCAAATAGATTTAATAGATTCAGCAGTGAAAGTTTGATTCTAGCTAGTCTATCTACCATTTCTATGAGTCATATGCAAGTCCTTGTGCAAAATATTTTGATTCTAGCTAGTCTATCTACTATTTCTATGAGTTTTATTTGTCTATTCTAGCTAGTCTATCTACTATTTATGTTATGAATGAAATGAAAGGTCTTGCATACAAGAGTAGATAGATTTATTAAACGGAGTAGAAATAGAAATAGACAATAATATCGGCCACTGCGCGTCTTTTCTAAAATGACGTCTTGCATATGACTCATAGAAATAGTAGATAGACTAGCTAGAATAGACAAATAAAACTCATAGAAATAGCAGATAGACTAGCTAGAATCAAACTATCTACTATTCCGATATACAAGATATTATTGTCTATTAAATAGACAATAATATCGGCCACTGCGCTTCTTTTCTAAAATGACGTCTTGCATATGACTCATAGAAATAGTAGATAGACTAGCTGGAATCAAACTCTCTTGTTTTCTAATTGATTTTAAAAACTTACTATTGATTCTAGACCAGCTAGAATCAATAGTAGATAGACTAGCTAGAATCAATAAAACTTTTAATAGATTCAGCAGTGAAAGTTTGATTCTATTTCTATGAGTCATACGCATATTCTCATATGCAAGTCCATGTGCAAAATATTTTGATTCTAGTTAGTCTATCTACTATTTCTATGAGTCATATGCAAGACGTCATTTTAGAAAAGACTTTTTCACTATTCAATAAATAGATTCAAATCTATTTGAATCTAGAATCAAACTTTCTGTTTGATTCTAATAGAATCAATAGAATAGCACTAGTTCGTATGTGACGTCTTGCATATGGTTCTAGAATTCTAATCTATTGATTCTAGACCAGCTAGAATCAAAAGTAGATAGACTAGCAAGAATCAATAAAACTTTTAATAGATTCAGCAGTGAAAGTTTGATTCTATTTCTATGAGTCATACGCATATTCTCATATGCAAGTCCATAACTCTGAACTAGTAAGCAAATCCACGAACACCGCCCCGTTTAATAAAACTTCAATAAAACTTTTAATAGATTCAGCAGTGAAGGTTTGATTCTAGCTAGTCTATCTACTATTTCTATGATTCATATGCAAGACAATAATATCGTAGAAATAGACAATAATATCGGCCACTGCGCGTCTTTTCTAAAATGACGTCTTGCTTATGACTCATAGAAATAGTAGATAGACTAGATCTCATCTAGAGATCTAGATGAGTAGATCTCTGACCTAGTAAGCAAATCCACGAACAGAAATAGTAGAAATTGATAAGAAATAGTAGATAGACTAGCTAGAATCAAACTTTCTAGTATTCTAATTGATTTTATTGTATAAGATATTATTGTCTATTAAATAGACAATAATATCGGCCACTGCGCGTCTTTTCTAAAATGACGTCTTGCATATGACTCTTGCTTACTAGATTCATAGCTGAAAAATTTTTTTTTTTCTAATGACTTTAAAAGTCATTTATTAAACGGAGTCATATGCAAGACGTCATTTTAGAAAAGACGCGCAGTGGCCGATATTATTGTCTATTTCTACCGATATTATATTCTTGCATATGACTCATAGAAATAGTAGATAGACTAGCTAGAATCAAACTTTCACTGCTGAATCTATTAAAAGTTTTATTGATTCTAGCTAGTCTATCTACTATTGATTCTAGCTGGTCTAGAATCAATAGTAAGTTTTTAAAATCAATTAGAATACAACAAAGTTTAATAAAACTCATAGAAATAAAATTTTATAAAACTTTGATTCTGGACATTTTCCTCTAGGCCTCTAGGTGGCCGATAATCAAATAGATTTAATAGATTCAGCAGTGAAAGTTTGATTCTAGATTGAAATAGATTTCTAAAATGACGTCTTGCATATGACTCATAGAAATAGTGGATAGACTAGCTAGAATCAAACTTTCACTGCTGAATCTATTAAAAGTTTTAATAGATTCTAAAATGACGTCTTGCATATGACTCATAGAAAACTTATTATCTCTATCTATTATATTCTATCTATCTACTCTAAGTATTCTTAGAAACTTATCAAACTTTCACTGCTGAATCTATTAAAAGTTTTGAATCTTTAAGAATTAAAAGTTTTGAATCTATTAAAACTTTTAATAGATTCAGCAGTGAAAGTTTGATTCTAGCTAGTCTATCTACTATTTCTATGAGTCATATGCAAGACGTCATTTTAGAAAAGACGCGCAGTGGCCGATATTATTGTCTATTTCTATCGATATTATATTCTTGCATATGACTCATAGAAATAGTTCTACAATATTTTACTACAAAGACTCATAGAAATAGTAGATAGACTAGCTAGAATCAAACTTTCACTGTTTCTAGTGAAGGCTTGCGGCCTTGTGCAAAATATTTTCCTCTAGGCCTCTAGGTGGCCGATATTCAAATAGATTTAATAGATTCAGCAGTGAAAGTTTGATTCTAGCTAGTCTATCTACTATTTCTCTGAGTCATATGCAAGTCCTTGTGCAAAATATTTTGATTCTAGCTAGTCTATCTACTATTTCTATGAGTTTTATTTGTCTATTCTAGCTAGTCTATCTACTATTTATGTTATGAATGAAATGAAAGGTCTTGCATACAAGAGTAGATAGATTTATTAAACGGAGTAGAAATAGAAATAGACAATAATATCGGCCACTGCGCGTCTTTTCTAAAATGACGTCTTGCATATGACTCATAGAAATAGTAGATAGACTAGCTAGAATAGACAAATAAAACTCATAGAAATAGCAGATAGACTAGCTAGAATCAAACTATCTACTATTCCGATATACAAGATATTATTGTCTATTAAATAGACAATAATATCGGCCACTGCGCTTCTTTTCTAAAATGACGTCTTGCATATGACTCATAGAAATAGTAGATAGACTAGCTAGAATCAAACTTTCTTGTATTCTAATTGATTTTATTGTATAAGATATTATTGTCTATTAAATAGACAATAATATCGGCCACTGCGCGTCTTTTCTAAAATGACGTCTTGCATATGACTCATAGAAATAGTAGATAGACTAGCTAGAATCAAACTATCACTGCTGAATATATTAAAAGTTTTAATAGATTCAAGGAAATTTTGCAAGAGAAATTCTATGCAAGAGGAAAATATTTTGCACAAGGCCGCAAGCCTTCACTAGAAACAGTGAAAGTTTGATTCTAGCTAGTCTATCTACTATTTCTATGAGTCTTTGTAGTAAAATATTGTAGTACTATTTCTATGAGTCATATGCAAGAATATAATATCGGTAGAAATAGACAATAATATCGGCCACTGCGCGTCTTTTCTAAAATGACGTCTTGCATATGACTCATAGAAATAGTAGATAGACTAGCTAGAATCAAACTTTCACTGCTGAATCTATTAAAAGTTTTAATAGATTCAAAATTTTTAATTCTTAAAGATTCAAAACTTTTAATAGATTCAGCAGTGAAAGTTTGATAAGTTTCTAAGAATACTTAGAGTAGATAGATAGAATAGAATAGATAGAGATAATAAGTTTTCTATGAGTCATATGCAAGACGTCATTTTAGAATCTATTAAAACTTTTAATAGATTCAGCAGCGAAAGTTTGATTCTAGCTAGTCTATCTACTATTTCTATGAGTCATATGCAAGACGTCATTTTAGAAATCTATTTGAATCTAGAATCAAACTTTCACTGCTGAATCTATTAAATCTATTTGAATATCGGCCACCTAGAGGCCTAGAGGAAAATGTCCAGAATCAAAGTTTTATAAAATTTTATTTCTATGAGTTTTATTAAACTATCTTGTATTCTAATTGATTTTAAAAACTTACTATTGATTCTAGACCAGCTAGAATCAATAGTAGATAGACTAGCTAGAATCAATAAAACTTTTAATAGATTCAGCAGTGAAAGTTTCATTCTAGCTAGTCTATCTACTATTGATTCTAGCTGGTCTAGAATCAATAGTAAGTTTTTAAAATCAATTAGAATACAAGAAAGTTTGATTCTAGCTAGTCTATTTACTATTTCTATGAGTCATATGCAAGACGTCATTTTAGAAAAGACGCGCAGTGGCCGATATTATTGTCTATTTAATAGACAATAATATCTTGTATATCGGAATAGTAGATAGTTTGATTCTAGCTAGTCTATCTACTATTTCTATGAGTTTTATTTGTCTATTCTAGCTAGTCTATCTACTATTTCTATGAGTCATATGCAAGACGTCATTTTAGAAAAGACGCGCAGTGGCCGATATTATTGTCTATTTCTATTTCTACTCCGTTTAATAAATCTATCTACTCTTGTATGCAAGACCTTTCATTTCATTCATAACATAAATAGTAGATAGACTAGCTAGAATAGACAAATAAAACACATAGAAATAGTAGATAGACTAGCTAGAATCAAAATATTTTGCACAAGGACTTGCATATGACTCATAGAAATAGTAGATAGACTAGCTAGAATCAAACTTTCACTGCTGAATCTATTAAATCTATTTGAATATCGGCCACCTAGAGGCCTAGAGGAAAATGTTTTGCAAGAGGCCGCAAGCCTTCACTAGAAACAGTGAAAGTTTGATTCTAGCTAGTCTATCTACTATTGCTATGAATCTTTGTAGTGAAATATTGTAGTACTATTTTAATGAGTCATATGCAAGAATATAATATCGGTAGAAATAGACAATAATATCGGCCACTGCGCGTCTTTTCTAAAATGACGTCTTGCATATGACTCATAGAAATAGTAGATAGACTAGCTAGAATCAAACTTTCACTGCTGAATCTATTAAAAGTTTTAATAGATTCAAAACTTTTAATTCTTAAAGATTCAAAACTTTTAATAGATTCAGCAGTGAAAGTTTGATAAGTTTCTAAGAATACTTAGAGTAGATAGATAGAATAGAATAGATAGAGATAATAAGTTTTCTATGAGTCATATGCAAGACGTCATTTTAGAATCTATTAAAACTTTTAATATATTCAGCAGTGAAAGTTTGATTCTAACTAGTCTATCTACTATTTCTATGAGTCATATGCAAGACGTCATTTTAGAGATCTATTTGAATCTTGAATCAAACTTTTACTGCTGAATCTATTAAATCTATTTGAATATCGGCCACCTAGAGGCCTAGAGGAAAATGTCCGGAATCAAAGTTTTATAAAATTTTATTTCTATGAGTTTTATTAAACTTTCTTGTATTCTAATTGATTTTAAAAACTTACTATTGATTCTAGACCAGCTAGAATCAATAGTAGATAGACTAGCTAGAATCAATAAAACTTTTAATAGATTCAGCAGTGAAAGTTTGATTCTAGCTAGTCTATCTACTATTTCTATGAGTCATATGCAAGAATATAATATCGGTAGAGATAGACAATAATATCGGCCACTGCGCGTCTTTTCTAAAATGACGTCTTGCATATGACTCCGTTTAATAAATGACTTTTAAAGTCATGAGAAAAAAAAATAAAATTTTTTCAGATATGAATCTAGTAAGCAAGAGTCATATGCAAGACGTCATTTTAGAAAAGACGCGCAGTGGCCGATATTATTGTCTATTTAATAGACAATAATATCTTATACAATAAAATCAATTAGAATACAAGAAAGTTTGATTCTAGCTAGTCTATCTACTATTTCTTATCAATTTCTACTATTTCTGTTCGTGGATTTGCTTACTAGGTCAGAGATCTACTCATCTAGATCTCTAGATGAGATCTAGTCTATCTACTATTTCTATGAGTCATATGCAAGACGTCATTTTAGAAAAGACGCGCAGTGGCCGATATTATTGTCTATTTCTACGATATTATTGTCTTGAATATGACTCATAGAAATAGTAGATAGACTAGCTAGAATCAAACTTTCACTGCTGAATCTATTAAAAGTTTTATTGAAGTTTTATTAAACGGGGCGGTGTTCGTGGATTTGCTTACTAGGTCAGAGTTAAGGACTTGCATATGAGAATATGCGTATGACTCATAGAAATAGAATCAAACTTTCACTGCTGAATCTATTAAAAGTTTTATTGATTCTTGCTAGTCTATCTACTATTGATTCTAGCTGGTCTAGAATCAATAGATTAGAATTCTAGAACCATATGCAAGACGTCACATACGAACTAGTGCTATTCTATTGATTCTATTAGAATCAAACAGAAAGTTTGATTCTAGATTCAAATAGATTTGAATCTATTTATTGAATAGTGAAAAAGTCTTTTCTAAAATGACGTCTTGCATATGACTCATAGAAATAGTAGATAGACTAGCTAGAATCAAAATATTTTGCACAAGGACTTGCATATGAGAATATTCGTATGACTCATAGAAATAGAATCAAACTTTCACTGCTGAATCTATTAAAAGTTTTATTGATTCTAGCTAGTCTATCTACTATTGATTCGAGCTGGTCTAGAATCAATAGTAAGTTTTTAAAATCAATTAGAATACAAGAAAGTTTGATTCTAGCTAGTCTATCTACTATTTCTATGAGTCATATGCAAGAATATAATATCGGTAGAAATAGACAATAATATCGGCCACTGCGCGTCTTTTCTAAAATGACGTCTTGCATATGACGCATAGAAATAGTAGATAGACTAGCTAGAATCAAACTTTCACTGCTGAATCTATTAAAAGTTTTAATAGATTCAAAACTTTTAATTCTTAAAGATTCAAAACTCTTAATAGATTCAGCAGTGAAAGTTTGATAAGTTTCTAAGAATACTTAGAGTAGATAGATAGAATAGAATAGATAGAGATAATAAGTTTTCTATTAGTCATATGCAAGACGTCATTTTAGAATCTATTAAAACTTTTAATAGATTCAGCAGTGAAAGTATGATTCTAGCTAGTCTATCTACTATTTCTATGAGTCATATGCAAGACGTCATTTTAGAAATCTATTTGAATCTAGAATCAAACTTTCACTGCTGAATCTATTAAATCTATTTGAATATCGGCCACCTAGAGGCCTAGAGGAAAATGTCCAGAATCAAAGTTTAATAAAATTTTATTTCTATGAGTTTTATTAAACTTTCTTGTATTCTAATTGATTTTAAAAACTTACTATTGATTCTAGACCAGCTAGAATCAATAGTAGATAGACTAGCTAGAATCAATAAAACTTTTAATAGATTCAGCAGTGAAAGTTTGATTCTAGCTAGTCTATCTACTATTTCTATGAGTCATATGCAAGAATATAATATCGGTAGAAATAGACAATAATATCGGCCACTGCGCGTCTTTTCTAAAATGACGTCTTGCATATGACTCCGTTTAATAAATGGCTTTTAAAGTCATTAGAAAAAAAAATAAAATTTTTTCAGCTATGAATCTAATAAGCAAGAGTCATATGCAAGACTTCATTTCAGAAAAGACGCGCAGTGGCCGATATTATTGTCTATTTAATAGACAATAATATCTTATACAATAAAATCAATTAGAATACAAGAAAGTTTGATTCTAGCTAGTCTATCTACTATTTCTTATCAATTTCTACTATTTCTGTTCGTGGATTTGCTTACTAGGTCAGAGATCTACTCATCTAGATCTCTAGATGAGATCTAGTCTATCTACTATTTCTATGAGTCATATGCAAGACGTCATTTTAGAAAAGACGCGCAGTGGCCGATATTATTGTCTATTTCTACGATATTATTGTCTTGCATATGACTCATAGAAATAGTAGATAGACTAGCTAGAATCAAACTTTCACTGCTGAATCTATTAAAAGTTTTATTGAAGTTTTATTAAACGGGGCGGTGTTCGTGGATTTGCTTACTAGGTCAGAGTTATGGACTTGCATATGAGAATATGCGTATGACTCATAGAAATAGAATCAAACTTTCACTGCTGAATCTATTAAAAGTTTTATTGATTCTAGCTAGTCTATCTACTATTGATTCTAGCTGGTCTAGAATCAATAGTAAGTTTTTAAAATCAATTAGAATACAAGAAAGTTTGATTCTAGCTAGTCTATCTACTATTTCTATGAGTCATATGCAAGACGTCATTTTAGAAAAGACGCGCAGTGGCCGATATTATTGTCTATTTAATAGACAATAATATCTTGTATATCGGAATAGTAGATAGTTTGATTCTAGCTAGTCTATCTACTATTTCTATGAGTTTTATTTGTCTATTCTAGCTAGTCTATCTACTATTTCTATGAGTCATATGCAAGACGTCATTTTAGAAAAGACGCGCAGTGGCCGATATTATTGTCTATTTCTATTTCTACTCCGTTTAATAAATCTATCTACTCTTGTATGCAAGACCTTTCATTTCATTCATAACATAAATAGTAGATAGACTAGCTAGAATAGACAAATAAAACTCATAGAAATAGTAGATAGACTAGCTAGAATCAAAATATTTTGCACAAGGACTTGCATATGACTCATAGAAATAGTAGATAGACTAGCTAGAATCAAACTTTCATTGCTGAATCTATTAAATCTATTTGAATATCGGCCACCTAGAGGCCTAGAGGAAAATATTTTGCACAAGGCCGCAAGCCTTCACTAGAAACAGTGAAAGTTTGATTCTAGCTAGTCTATCTACTATCTCTATGAGTCTTTGTAGTAAAATATTGTAGTACTATTTCTATGAGTCATATGCAAGAATATAATATCGGTAGAAATAGACAATAATATCGGCCACTGCGCGTCTTTTCTAAAATGACGTCTTGCATATGACTCATAGAAATAGTAGATAGACTAGCTAGAATCAAACTTTCACTGCTGAATCTATTAAAAGTTTTAATAGATTCAAAACTTTTAATTCTTAAAGATTCAAAACTTTTAATAGATTCAGCAGTGAAAGTTTGATAAGTTTCTAAGAATACTTAGAGTAGATAGATAGAATAGAATAGATAGAGATAATAAGTTTTCTATGAGTCATATGTAAGACGTCATTTTAGAATCTATTAAAACTTTTAATATATTCAGCAGTGAAAGTTTGATTCTAGCTAGTCTATCTACTATTTCTATGAGTCATATGCAAGACGTCATTTTATAAATCTATTTGAATCTAAAATCAAACTTTCACTGCTGAATCTATTAAATCTATTTGAATATCGGCCACCTAGAGGCCTAGAGGAAAATGTCCAGAATCAAAGTTTTATAAAATTTTATTTCTATGAGTTTTATTAAACTTTCTTGTATTCTAATTGATTTTAAAAACTTACTATTGATTCTAGACCAGCTAGAATCAATAGTAGATAGACTAGCTAGAATCAATAAAACTTTTGATAGATTCAGCAGTGAAAGTTTGATTCTAGCTAGTCTATCTACTATTTCTATGAGTCATATGCAAGAATATAATATCGGTAGAAATAGACAATAATATCGGCCACTGCGCGTCTTTTCTAAAATGACGTCTTGCATATGACTCCGTTTCATAAATGACTTTTAAAGTCATTAGAAAAAAAAATAAAATTTTTTCAGCTATGAATCTAGTAAGCAAGAGTCATATGCAAGACGTCATTTTAGAAAAGACGCGCAGTGGCCGATATTATTGTCTATTTAATAGACAATAATATCTTATACAATAAAATCAATTAGAATACAAGAAAGTTTGATTCTAGCTAGTCTATCTACTATTTCTTATCAATTTCTACAATTTCTGTTCGTGGATTTGCTTACTAGGTCAGAGATCTACTCATCTAGATCTCTAGATGAGATCTAGTCTATCTACTATTTCTATGAGTCATATGCAAGACGTCATTTTAGAAAAGACGCGCAGTGGCCGATATTATTGTCTATTTCTACTATATTATTGTCTTGCATATGACTCATAGAAATAGTAGATAGACTAGCTAGAATCAAACTTTCACTGCTGAATCTATTAAAAGTTTTATTGAAGTTTTATTAAACGGGGCGGTGTTCGTGGATTTGCTTACTAGGTCAGAGTTATGGACTTGCATATGAAAATATGCGTATGACTCATAGAAATAGAATCAAACTTTCACTGCTGAATCTATTAAAAGTTTTATTGATTCTTGCTAGTCTATCTACTATTGATTCTAGCTGGTCTAGAATCAATAGATTAAAATTCTAGAACCATATGCAAGACGTCACATACGAACTAGTGCTATTCTATTGATTCTATTAGAATCAGACAGAAAGTTTGATTCTAGATTCAAATAGATTTAAATCTATTTATTGAATAGTGAAAAAGTCTTTTCTAAAATGACGTCTTGCATATGACTCATAGAAATAGTAGATAGACTAGCTAGAATCAAAATATTTTGCACAAGGACTTGCATATGAGAATATGCGTATGACTCATAGAAATAGAATCAAACTTTCACTGCTGAATCTATTAAAAGTTTTATTGATTCTAGCTAGTCTATTTACTATTGATTCCAGCTGGTCTAGAATCAAAAGTAAGTTTTTAAAATCAATTAGAATACAAGAAAGTTTGATTCTAGCTAGTCTATCTACTATTTCTATGAGTCATATGCAAGACGTCATTTTAGAAAAGACGCGCAGTGGCCGATATTATTGTCTATTTAATAGACAATAATATCTTGTATATCGGAATAGCAGATAGTTTGATTCTAGCTAGTCTATCTACTATTTCTATGAGTTTTATTTGTCTATTCTAGCTAGTCTATCTACTATTTCTATGAGTCATATGCAAGACGTCATTTTAGAAAAGACGCGCAGTGGCCGATATTATTGTCTATTTCTATTTCTTTTCCGTTTAATAAATCTATCTACTCTTGTATGCAAGACCTTTCATTTCATTCATAACATAAATAGTAGATAGACTAGCTAGAATAGACAAATAAAACTCTTAGAAATAGTAGATAGACTAGCTAGAATCAAAATATTTTGCACAAGGACTTGCATATGACTCATAGAAATAGTAGATAGACTAGCTAGAATCAAACTTTCACTGCTGAATCTATTAAATCTATTTGAATATCGGCCACCTAGAGGCCTAGAGGAAAATATTTTGCACAAGGCCGCAAGCCTTCACTAGAAACAGTGAAAGTTTGATTCTAGCTAGTCTATCTACTATTTCTATGAGTCTTTGTAGTAAAATATTGTAGTACTATTTCTATGAGTCATATGCAAGAATATAATATCGGTAGAAATAGACAATAATATCGGCCACTGCGCGTCTTTTCTAAAATGACGTCTTGCATATGACTCATAGAAATAGTAGATAGACTAGCTAGAATCAAACTTTCACTGCTGAATCTATTAAAAGTTTTAATAGATTCAAAACTTTTAATTCTTAAAGATTCAAAACTTTTAATAGATTCAGCAGTGCAAGTTTGATAAGTTTCTAAGAATACTTAGAGTAGATAGATAGAATAGAATAAATAGAGATAATAAGTTTTCTATGAGTCATATGCAAGACGTCATTTTAGAATCTATTAAAACTTTTAATAGATTCAGCAGTGAAAGTTTGATTCTAGCTAGTCTATCTACTATTTCTATGAGTCATATGCAAGACGTCATTTTAGAAATCTATTTGAATCTAGAATCAAACTTTCACTGCTGAATATATTAAATCTATTTGAATATCGGCCACCTAGAGGCCTAGAGGAAAATGTCCAGAATCAAAGTTTTATAAAATTTTATTTCTATGAGTTTTATTAAACTTTCTTGTATTCTAATTGATTTTAAAAACTTACTATTGATTCTAGACCAGCTAGAATCAATAGTAGATAGACTAGCTAGAATCAATAAAACTTTTAATATATTCAGCAATGAAAGTTTGATTCTAGCTAGTCTATCTACTATTTCTATGAGTCATATGCAAGAATATAATATCGGTAGAAATAGACAATAATATCGACCACTGCGCGTCTTTTCTAAAATGACGTCTTGCATATGACTCCGTTTAATAAATGACTTTTAAAGTCATTAGAAAAAAAAATAAAATTTTTTCAGCTATGAATCTAGTAAGCAAGAGTCATATGCAAGACGTCATTTTAGAAAAGACGCACAGTGGCCGATATTATTGTCTATTTAATAGACAATAATATCTCATACAATAAAATCAATTAGAATACAAGAAAGTTTGATTCTAGCTAGTCTATCTACTATTTCTTATCAATTTCTACTATTTCTGTTCGTGGATTTGCTTACTAGGTCAGAGATCTACTCATCTAGATCTCTAGATGAGATCTAGTCTATCTACTATTTCTAGGAGTCATATGCAAGACGTCATTTTAGAAAAGACGCCCAGTGGCCGATATTATTGTCTATTTCTACAATATTATTGTCTTGCATATGACTCATAGAAATAGTATATAGACTAGCTAGAATCAAACTTTCACTGCTGAATCTATTAAAAGTTTTATTGAAGTTTTATTAAACGGGGCGGTGTTTGTGGATTTGCTTACTAGGTCTGAGTTATGGACTTGCATATGAGAATATGCGTATGACTCATAGAAATAGAATCAAACTTTCACTGCTGAATCTATTAAAAGTTTTATTGATTCTTGCTAGTCTATCTACTATTGATTCTAGCTGGTCTGGAATCAATAGATTAGAATTCTAGAACCATATGCAAGACGTCACATACGAACTAGTGCTATTCTATTGATTCTATTAGAATCAAACAGAAAGTTTGATTCTAGATTCAAATAGATTTGAATCTATTTATTGAATAGTGAAAAAGTCTTTTCTAAAATGACGTCTTGCATATGACTCATAGAAATAGTAGATAGACTAGCTAGAATCAAAATATTTTGCACAAGGACTTGCATCTGAGAATATGCGTATGACTCATAGAAATAGAATCAAACTTTCACTGCTGAATCTATTAAAAGTTTTATTGATTCTAGCTAGTCTATCTACTATTGATTCTAGCTGGTCTAGAATCAATAGTAAGTTTTTAAAATCAATTAGAATACAAGAAAGTTTGATTCTAGCTAGTCTATCTACTATTTCTATGAGTCATATGCAAGACGTTATTTTAGAAAAGACGCGCAGTGGCCGATATTATTGTCTATTTAATAGACAATAATATCTTGTATATTGGAATAGTAGATAGTTTGATTCTAGCTAGTCTATCTACTATTTCTATGAGTTTTATTTGTCTATTCTAGCTAGTCTATCTACTATTTCTATGAGTCATATGCAAGACGTCATTTTAGAAAAGACGCGCAGTGGCCGATATTATTGTCTATTTCTATTTCTACTCCGTTTAATAAATCTATCTACTCTTGTATGCAAGACCTTTCATTTCATTCATAACATAAATAGTAGATAGACTAGCTAGAATAGACAAATAAATCTCATAGAAATAGTAGATAGACTAGCTAGAATCAAACTTTCACTGCTGAATCTATTAAATCTATTTGAATATCGGCCACCTAGAGGCCTAGAGGAAAATATTTTGCACAAGGCCGCAAGCCTTCACTAGAAACAGTGAAAGTTTGATTCTAGCTAGTCTATCTACTATTTCTATGAGTCTTTGTAGTAAAATATTGTAGTACTATTTCTAAGAGTCATATGCAAGAATATAATATCGGTAGAAATAGACAATAATATCGGCCACTGCGCGTCTTTTCTAAAATGACGTCTTGCATATGACTCATAGAAATAGTAGATAGACTAGCTAGAATCAAACTTTCACTGCTGAATCTATTAAAAGTTTTATTGAAGTTTTATTAAACGGGGCGGTGTTCGTGGATTTGCTTACTAGGTCAGAGTTATGGACTTGCATATGAGAATATGCGTATGACTCATAGAAATAGAATCAAACTTTCACTGTTGAATCTATTAAAAGTTTTATTGATTCTTGCTAGTCTATCTACTATTGATTCTAGCTGGTCTAGAATCAATAGATTAGAATTCTAGAACCATATGCAAGACGTCACATACGAACTAGTGCTATTCTATTGATTCTATTAGAATCAAACAGAAAGTTTGATTCTAGATTCAAATAGATTTGAATCTATTTTTTGAATAGTGAAATAGTCTCTTCTAAAATGACGTCTTGCATATGACTCATAGAAATAGTAGATAGACTAGCTAGAATCAAAATATTTTGCACAAGGACTTGCATATGAGAATATGCGTATGACTCATAGAAATAGAATCAAACTTTCACTGCTGAATCTATTAAAAGTTTTATTAATTCTAGCTAGTCTATCTACTATTGATTCTAGCTGGTCTAGAATCAATAGTAAGTTTTTAAAATCAATTAGAATACAAGAAAGTTTGATTCTAGCTAGTCTATCTACTATTTCTATGAGTCATATGCAAGACGTCATTTTAGAAAAGACGCGCAGTGGCCGATATTATTGTCTATTTAATAGACATTAATATCTTGTATATCGGAATAGTAGATAGTTTGATTCTAGCTAGTCTATCTACTATTTCTATGAGTTTTATTTGTCTATTCTAGCTAGTCTATCTACTATTTCTATGAGTCATATGCAAGACGTCATTTTAGAAAAGACGCGCAGTGGCCGATATTATTGTCTATTTCTATTTCTACTCCGTTTAATAAATCTATCTACTCTTGTATGCAAGACCTTTCATTTCATTCATAACATAAATAGTAGATAGACTAGCTAGAATAGACAAATAAAACTCATAGAAATAGTAGATAGACTAGCTAGAATCAAAATATTTTGCACAAGGACTTGCATATGACTCATAGAAATAGTAGATAGACTAGCTAGAATCAAACTTTCACTGCTGAATCTATTAAATCTATTTGAATATCGGCCACCTAGAGGCCTAGAGGAAAATATTTTGCACAAGGCCGCAAGCCTTCACTAGAAACAGTGAAAGTTTGATTCTAGCTAGTCTATCTACTATTTCTATGAGTCTTTGTAGTAAAATATTGTAGTACTATTTCTATGAGTCATATGCAAGAATATAATATCGGTAGAAATAGACAATAATATCGGCCACTGCGCGTCTTTTCTAAAATGACGTCTTGCATATGACTCATAGAAATAGTAGATAGACTAGCTAGAATCAAACTTTCACTGCTGAATCTATTAAAAATTTAATAGATTCAAAACTTTTAATTCTTAAAGATTCAAAACTTTTAATAGATTCAGCAGTGAAAGTTTGATAAGTTTCTAAGAATACTTAGAGTAGATAGATAGAATAGAATAGATAGAGATAATAAGTTTTCTATGAGTCATATGCAAGACGTCATTTTAGAATCTATTAAAACTTTTAATAGATTCAGCAGTGAAAGTTTGATTCTAGCTAGTCTATCTACTATTTCTATGAGTCATATGCAAGAATATAATATCGGTAGAAATAGACAATAATATCGGCCACTGCGCGTCTTTTCTAAAATGACGTCTTGCATATGACTCCGTTTAATAAATGACTTTTAAAGTCATTAGAAAAAAAAAAAAAAAATTTCAGCTATGAATCTAGTAAGCAAGAGTCATATGCAAGACGTCATTTTAGAAAAGACGCGCAGTGGCCGATATTATTGTCTATTTAATAGACAATAATATCTTATACAATAAAATCAATTAGAATACAAGAAAGTTTGATTCTAGCTAGTCTATCTACTATTTCTTATCAATTTCTACTATTTCTGTTCGTGGATTTGCTTACTAGGTCAGAGATCTACTCATCTAGATCTCTAGATGAGATCTAGTCTATCTACTATTTCTACGAGTCATATGCAAGACGTCATTTTAGAAAAGACGCGCATTGGCCGATATTATTGTCTATTTCTACGATATTATTGTCTTGCATATGACTCATAGAAATAGTAGATAGACTAGCTAGAATCAAACTTTCACTGCTGAATCTATTAAAAGTTTTATTGAAGTTTTATTAAACGGGGCGGTGTTCGTGGATTTGCTTACTAGGTCAGAGTTATGGACTTGCATATGAGAATATGCGTGTGACTCATAGAAATAGAATCAAACTTTCACTGCTGAATCTATTAAAAGTTTTATTGATTCTTGCTAGTCTATCTACTATTGATTCTAGCTGGTCTAGAATCAATAGATTAGAATTCTAGAACCATATGCAAGACGTCACATACGAACTAGTGCTATTCTATTGATTCTATTAGAATCAAACAGAAAGTTTGATTCTAGATTCAAATAGATTGGAATCTATTTATTGAATAGTGAAAAAGTCTTTTCTAAAATGACGTCTTGCATATGACTCATAGAAATAGTAAATAGACTAGCTAGAATCAAAATATTTTGCACAAGGACTTGCATATGAGAATATGCGTATGACTCATAGAAATAGAATCAAACTTTCACTGCTGAATCTATTAAAAGTTTTATTGATTCTAGCTAGTCTATCTACTATTGATTCTAGCTGGTCTAGAATCAATAGTAAATTTTTAAAATCAATTAGAATACAATAAAGTTTGATTCTAGCTAGTCTATCTACTATTTCTATGAGTCATATGCAAGACGTCATTTTAGAAAAGACGCGCAGTGGCCGATATTATTGTCTATTTAATAGACAATAATATCTTGTATATCGGAATAGTAGATAGTTTGATTCTAGCTAGTCTATCTACTATTTCTATGAGTCATATGCAAGACGTCATTTTAGAAAAGACGCGCAGTGGCCGATATTATTGTCTATTTCTATTTCTACTCCGTTTAATAAATCTATCTACTCTTGTATGCAAGACCTTTCATTTCATTCATAACATAAATAGTAGATAGACTAGCTAGAATAGACAAATAAAATTCATAGAAAAAGTAGATAGACTACTTTGATTCTAGCTAGTAGATAGACTAGCTAGAATCAAACTTTCACTGCTGAATCTATTAAAAGTTTTAATAGATTTAAAACTTTTAATTCTTAAAGATTCAAAACTTTTAATAGATTCAGCAGTGAAAGTTTGATTCGTTTCTAAGAATACTTAGAGTCATTTTAGAAATCTATTTGAATCTAGAATCAAACTTTCACTGCTGAATCTATTAAATCTATTTTAATATCGGCCACCTAGAGGCCTAGAGGAAAATGTCCAGAATCAAAGTTTTATAAAATTTTATTTCTATGAGTTTTATTAAACTTTCTTGTATTCTAATTGATTTTAAAAACTTACTATTGATTCTAGACCAGCTAGAATCAATAGTAGATAGACTAGCTAGAATCAATAAAACTTTTAATAGATTCAGCAGTGAAAGTTTGATTCTAGCTAGTCTATCTACTATTTCTATGAGTCATATGCAAGAATATAATATCGGTAGAAATAGACAATAATATCGGCCACTGCGCGTCTTTTCTAAAATGACGTCTTGCATATGACTCCGTTTAATAAATGACTTTTAAAGTCATTAGAAAAAAAAAATAAATTTTTTCAGCTATGAATCTAGTAAGCAAGAGTCATATGGAAGACGTAATTTTAGAAAAGACGCGCAGTGGCCGATATTATTGTCTATTTAATAGACAATAATATCTTATACAATAAAATCAATTAGAATACAAGAAAGTTTGATTCTAGCTAGTCTCTCTACTATTTCTTATCAATTCCTACTATTTCTGTTCGTGGATTTGCTTACTAGGTCAAAGTTATGGACTTGCATATGAGAATATGCGTATGACTCATAGAAATAGAATCAAACTTTCACTGCTGAATCTATTAAAAGTTTTATTGATTCTTGCTAGTCTATCTACTATTGATTCTAGCTGGTCTAGAATCAATAGATTAGAATTCTAGAACCATATGCAAGACGTCACATACGAACTAGTGCTATTCTATTGATTCTATTAGAATCAAACAGAAAGTTTGATTCTAGATTCAAATAGATTTGAATCTATTTATTGAATAGTGAAAAAGTCTTTACTAAAATGACGTCTTGCATATGACTCATAGAAATAGTAGATAGACTAGCTAGAATCAAAATATTTTGCACAAGGACTTGCATATGAGAATATGCGTATGACTCATAGAAATAGAATCAAACTTTCACTGCTGAATCTATTAAAAGTCTTATTGATTCTAGCTAGTCTATCTACTATTGATTCTAGCTGGTCTAGAATCAATAGTAAGTTTTTAAAATCAATTAGAATACAAGAAAGTTTGAATCTAGCTAGTCTATCTACTATTTCTATGAGTCATATGCAAGACGTCATTTTAGAAAAGACGCGCAGTGGCCGATATTATTGTCTATTTAATAGACAATAATATCTTGTATATCGGAATAGTAGATAGTTTGATTCTAGCTAGTCTATCTACTATTTCTATGAGTTTTATTTGTCTATTCTAGCTAGTCTATCTACTATTTCTATGAGTCATATGCAAGACGTCATTTTAGAAAAGACGCGCAGTGGCCGATATTATTGTCTATTTCTATTTCTACTCCGTTTGATAAATCTATCTACTCTTGTATGCAAGACCTTTCATTTCATTCATAACGTAAATAGTAGATAGACTAGCTAGAATAGACAAATAAAACTCATAGAAATAGTAGAAATACTAGCTAGAATCAAAATATTTTGCACAAGGACTTGCATATGACTCATAGAAATAGTAGATAGACTAGCTAGAATCAAACTTTCACTGCTGAATCTATTAAATCTATTTGAATATCGGCCACCTAGAGGCCTAGAGGAAAATATTTTGCAAAAGGCCGCAAGCCTTCACTAGAAACAGTGAAAGTTTGATTCTAGCTAGTCTATCTACTATTTCTATGAGTCTTTGTAGTAAAATATTGTAGTACTATTTCTATGAGTCATATGCAAGAATATAATATCGGTAGAAATAGACAATAATATCGGCCACTGCGCGTCTTTTCTAAAATGACGTCTTGCATATGACTCATAGAAATAGTAGATAGACTAGCTAGAATCAAACTTTCACTGCTGAATCTATTAAAAGTTTTAATAGATTTAAAACTTTTAATTCTTAAAGATTCAAAACTTTTAATAGATTCAGCAGTGAAAGTTTGATTCGTTTCTAAGAATACTTAGAGTAGATAGATAGAATAGAATAGATAGAGATAATAAGTTTTCTATGAGTCATATGCAAGACGTCATTTTAGAATCTATTGAAACTTTTAATAGATTCCGCAGTGAAAGTTTGATTCTAGCTAGTCTATCTACTATTTCTATGAGTCATATGCAAGACGTCATTTT
This sequence comes from Artemia franciscana, assembly GCF_032884065.1. Classification (NCBI taxonomy): domain Eukaryota; kingdom Metazoa; phylum Arthropoda; class Branchiopoda; order Anostraca; family Artemiidae; genus Artemia; species Artemia franciscana. The sequence goes on from NW_027063631.1 coordinate 47,747, forward strand.
AGAAATCTATTTGAATCTAGAATCAAACTTTCACTGCTGAATCTATTAAATCTATTTGAATATCGGCCACCTAGAGGCCTAGAGGAAAATGTCCAAAATCAAAGTTTTATAAAATTTTATTTCTATGAGTTTTATTAAACTTTCTTGTATTCTAATTGATTTTAAAAACTTACTATTGATTCTAGACCAGCTAGAATCAATAGTAGATAGACTAGCTAGAATCAATAAAACTTTTAATAGATTCAGCAGTGAAAGTTTGATTCTAGCTAGTCTATCTACTATTTCTATGAGTCATATGCAAGAATATAATATCGGTAGAAATAGACAATAATATCGGCCACTGCGCGTCTTTTCTAAAATGACGTCTTGCATATGACTCCGTTTAATAAATGACTTTTAAAGTCATTAGAAAAAAAATAAAATTTTTTCAGCTATGAATCTAGTAAGCAAGAG
>NW_027063631.1:48299-80784 GCF_032884065.1 Artemia franciscana
ATTGTCTATTTCTACTACATTATTGTCTTGCATTAGACTCATAGAAATAGTAGATAGACTAGCTAGAATCAAACTTTCACTGCTGAATCTATTAAAAGTTTTATTGAAGTTTTATTAAACGGGGCGGTGTTCGTGGATTTGCTTACTAGGTCAGAGTTATGGACTTGCATATGAGAATATGCGTATGACTCATAGAAATAGAATCAAACTTTCACTGCTGAATCTATTAAAAGTTTTATTGATTCTTGCTAGTCTATCTACTATTGATTCTAGCTGGTCTAGAATCAATAGATTAGAATTCTAGAACCATATGCAAGACGTCACATACGAACTAGTGCTATTCTATTGATTCTATTAGAATCAAACAGAAAGTTTGATTCTAGATTCAAATAGATTTGAATCTATTTATTGAATAGTGAAAAAGTCTTTTCTAAAATGACGTCTTGCATATGACTCATAGAAATAGTAGATAGACTAGCTAGAATCAAAATATTTTGCACAAGGACTTGCATATGAGAATATGCGTATGACTCATAGAAATAGAATCAAACTTTCACTGCTGAATCTATTAAAAGTTTTATTGATTCTAGCTAGTCTATCTACTATTGATTCCAGCTGGTCTAGAATCAATAGTAAGTTTTTAAAATCAATTAGAATACAAGAAAGTTTGATTCTAGCTAGTCTATCTACTATTTCTATGAGTCATATGCAAGACGTCATTTTAGAAAAGACGCGCAGTGGCCGATATTATTGTCTATTTAATAGACAATAATATCTTGTATATCGGAATAGCAGATAGTTTGATTCTAGCTAGTCTATCTACTATTTCTATGAGTTTTATTTGTCTATTCTAGCTAGTCTATCTACTATTTCTATGAGTCATATGCAAGACGTCATTTTAGAAAAGACGCGCAGTGGCCAATATTATTGTCTATTTCTATTTCTACTCCGTTTAATAAATCTATCTACTCTTGTATGCAAGACCTTTCATTTCATTCATAACATAAATAGTAGATAGACTAGCTAGAATAGACAAATAAAACTCATAGAAATAGTAGATAGACTAGCTAGAATCAAAATATTTTGCACAAGGACTTGCATATGAGAATATGCGTATGACTCATAGAAATAGAATCAAACTTTCACTGCTGAATCTATTAAAAGTTTTATTGATTCTAACTAGTCTATCTACTATTGATTCCAGCTGGTCTAGAATCAATAGTAAGTTTTAAAAATCAATTAGAATACAAGAAAGTTTGATTCTAGCTAGTCTATCTACTATTTCTATGAGTCATATGCAAGACGTCATTTTAGAAAAGACGCGCAGTGGCCGATATTATTGTCTATTTAATAGACAATAATATCTTGTATATCGGAATAGCAGATAGTTTGATTCTAGCTAGTCTATCTACTATTTCTATGAGTTTTATTTGTCTATTCTAGCTAGTCTATCTACTATTTCTATGAGTCATATGCAAGACGTCATTTTAGAAAAGACACGCAGTGGCCAATATTATTGTCTATTTCTATTTCTACTCCGTTTAATAAATCTATCTACTCTTGTATGCAAGACCTTTCATTTCATTCATAACATAAATAGTAGATAGACTAGCTAGAATAGACAAATAAAACTCATAGAAATAGTAGATAGACTAGCTAGAATCAAAATATTTTGCACAAGGACTTGCATATGACTCATAGAAATAGTAGATAGACTAGCTAGAATCAAACTTTCACTGCTGAATCTATTAAATCTATTTGAATATCGGCCACCTAGAGGCCTAGAGGAAAATATTTTGCACAAGGCCGCAAGCCTTCACTAGAAACAGTGAAAGTTTGATTCTAGCTAGTCTATCTACTATTTCTATGAGTCTTTGTAGTAAAATATTGTAGTACTATTTCTATGAGTCATATGCAAGAATATAATATCGGTAGAAATAGACAATAATATCGGCCACTGCGCGTCTTTTCTAAAATGACGTCTTGCATATGACTCATAGAAATAGTAGATAGACTAGCTAGAATCAAACTTTCACTGCTGAATCTATTAAAAGTTTTAATAGATTCAAAACTTTTAATTCTTAAAGATTCAAAACTTTTAATAGATTCAGCAGTGCAAGTTTGATAAGTTTCTAAGAATACTTAGAGTAGATAGATAGAATAGAATAGATAGAGATAATAAGTTTTCTATGAGTCATATGCAAGACGTCATTTTAGAATCTATTAAAACTTTTAATAGATTCAGCAGTGAAAGTTTGATTCTAGCTAGTCTATCTACTATTTCTATGAGTCATATGCAAGACGTCATTTTAGAAATCTATTTGAATCTAGAATCAAACTTTCACTGCTGATTCTATTAAATCTATTTGAATATCGGCCACCTAGAGGCCTAGAGGAAAATGTCCAGAATCAAATTTTTATAAAATTTTATTTCTATGAGTTTTATTAAACTTTCTTGTATTCTAATTGATTTTAAAAACTTACTATTGATTCTAGACCAGCTAGAATCAATAGTAGATAGACTAGCTAGAATCAATAAAACTTTTAATAGATTCAGCAGTGAAAGTTTGATTCTAGCTAGTCTATCTACTATTTCTATGAGTCATATGCAAGAATATAATATCGGTAGAAATAGACAATAATATCGGCCACTGCGCGTCTTTTCTAAAATGACGTCTTGCATATGACTCCGTTTAATAAATGACTTTTAAAGTCATTAGAAAAAAAAAATAAAATTTTTTCAGCTATGAATCTAGTAAGCAAGAGTCATATGCAAGACGTCATTTTAGAAAAGACGCGCAGTGGCCGATATTATTGTCTATTTAATAGACAATAATATCTTATACAATAAAATCAATTAGAATACAAGAAAGTTTGATTCTAGCTAGTCTATCTACTATTTCTTATCAATTTCTACTATTTCTGTTCGTGGATTTGCTTACTAGGTCAGAGATCTACTCATCTAGATCTCTAGATGAGATCTAGTCTATCTACTATTTCTATGAGTCATATGCAAGACGTCATTTTAGAAAAGACGCGCAGTGGCCGATATTATTGTCTATTTCTACGATATTATTGTCTTGCATTAGACTCATAGAAATAGTAGATAGACTAGCTAGAATCAAACTTTCACTGCTGAATCTATTAAAAGTTTTATTGAAGTTTTATTAAACGGGGCGGTGTTCGTGGATTTGCTTACTAGGTCAGAGTTATGGACTTGCATATGAGAATATGCGTATGACTCGTAGAAATAGAATCAAACTTTCACTGCTGAATCTATTAAAAGTTTTATTGATTCTTGCTAGTCTATCTACTATTGATTCTAGCTGGTCTAGAATCAATAGATTAGAATTCTAGAACCATATGCAAGACGTCACATACGAACTAATGCTTTTCTATTGATTCTATTAGAATCAAACAGAAAGTTTGATTCTAGATTCAAATAGATTTGAATCTATTTATTGAATAGTGAAAAAGTCTTTTCTAAAATGACGTCTTGCATATGACTCATAGAAATAGTAGATAGACTAGCTAGAATCAAAATATTTTGCACAAGGACTTGCATATGAGAATATGCGTATGACTCATAGAAATAGAATCAAACTTTCACTGCTGAATCTATTAAAAGTTTTATTGATTCTAGCTAGTCTATCTACTATTGATTCCAGCTGGTCTAGAATCAATAGTAAGTTTTTAAAATCAATTAGAATACAAGAAAGTTTGATTCTAGCTAGCCTATCTACTATTTCTATGAGTCATATGCAAGACGTCATTTTAGAAAAGACGCGCAGTGGCCGATATTATTGTCTATTTAATAGACAATAATATCTTGTATATCGGAATAGCAGATAGTTTGATTCTAGCTAGTCTATCTACTATTTCTATGAGTTTTATTTGTCTATTCTAGCTAGTCTATCTACTATTTCTATGAGTCATATGCAAGACGTCATTTTAGAAAAGACGCGCAGTTGCCAATATTATTGTCTATTTCTATTTCTACTCCGTTTAATAAATCTATCTACTCTTGTATGCAAGACCTTTCATTTCATTCATAACATAAATAGTAGATAGACTAGCTAGAATAGACAAATAAAACTCATAGAAATAGTAGATAGACTAGCTAGAATCAAAATATTTTGCACAAGGACTTGCATATGACTCATAGAAATAGTAGATAGACTAGCTAGAATCAAACTTTCACTGCTGAATCTATTAAATCTATTTGAATATCGGCCACCTAGAGGCCTAGAGGAAAATATTTTGCACAAGGCCGCAAGCCTTCACTAGAAACAGTGAAAGTTTGATTCTAGCTAGTCTATCTACTATTTCTATGAGTCTTTGTAGTAAAATATTGTAGTACTATTTCTATGAGTCATATGCAAGAATATAATATCGGTAGAAATAGACAATAATATCGGCCACTGCGCGTCTTTTCTAAAATGACGTCTTGCATATGACTCATAGAAATAGTAGATAGACTAGCTAGAATCAAACTTTCACTGCTGAATCTATTAAAAGTTTTAATAGATTCAAAACTTTTAATTCTTAAAGATTCAAAACTTTTAATAGATTCAGCAGTGCAAGTTTGATAAGTTTCTAAGAATACTTAGAGTAGATAGATAGAATAGAATAGATAGAGATAATAAGTTTTCTATGAGTCATATGCAAGACGTCATTTTAGAATCTATTAAAACTTTTAATAGATTCAGCAGTGAAAGTTTGATTCTAGCTAGTCTATCTACTATTTCTATGAGTCATATGCAAGACGTCATTTTAGAAATCTATTTGAATCTAGAATCAAACTTTCACTGCTGAATCTATTAAATCTATTTGAATATCGGCCACCTAGAGGCCTAGAGGAAAATGTCCAGAATCAAAGTTTTATAAAATTTTATTTCTATGAGTTTTATTAAACTTTCTTGTATTCTAATTGATTTTAAAAACTTACTATTGATTCTAGACCAGCTAGAATCAATAGTAGATAGACTAGCTAGAATCAATAAAACTTTTAATAGATTCAGCAGTGAGAGTTTGATTCTAGCTAGTCTATCTACTATTTCTATGAGTCATATGCAAGAATATAATATCGGTAGAAATAGACAATAATATCGACCACTGCGCGTCTTTTCTAAAATGACGTCTTGCATATGACTCCGTTTAATAAATGACTTTTAAAGTCATTAGAAAAAAAAATAAAAATTTTTCAGCTATGAATCTAGTAAGCAAGAGTCATATGCAAGACGTCATTTTAGAAAAGACGCACAGTGGCCGATATTATTGTCTATTTCTATTTCTACTCCGTTTAATAAATCTATCTACTCTTGTATGCAAGACCTTTCATTTCATTCATAACATAAATAGTAGATAGACTAGCTAGAATAGACAAATAAATCTCATAGAAATAGTAGATAGACTAGCTAGAATCAAACTTTCACTGCTGAATCTATTAAATCTATTTGAATATCGGCCACCTAGAGGCCTAGAGGAAAATATTTTGCACAAGGCCGCAAGCCTTCACTAGAAACAGTGAAAGTTTGATTCTAGCTAGTCTATCTACTATTTCTATGAGTCTTTGTAGTAAAATATTGTAGTACTATTTCTAAGAGTCATATGCAAGAATATAATATCGGTAGAAATAGACAATAATATCGGCCACTGCGCGTCTTTTCTAAAATGACGTCTTGCATATGACTCATAGAAATAGTAGATAGACTAGCTAGAATCAAACTTTCACTGCTGAATCTATTAAAAGTTTTATTGAAGTTTTATTAAACGGGGCGGTGTTCGTGGATTTGCTTACTAGGTCAGAGTTATGGACTTGCATATGAGAATATGCGTATGACTCATAGAAATAGAATCAAACTTTCACTGTTGAATCTATTAAAAGTTTTATTGATTCTTGCTAGTCTATCTACTATTGATTCTAGCTGGTCTAGAATCAATAGATTAGAATTCTAGAACCATATGCAAGACGTCACATACGAACTAGTGCTATTCTATTGATTCTATTAGAATCAAACAGAAAGTTTGATTCTAGATTCAAATAGATTTGAATCTATTTTTTGAATAGTGAAATAGTCTTTTCTAAAATGACGTCTTGCATATGACTCATAGAAATAGTAGATAGACTAGCTAGAATCAAAATATTTTGCACAAGGACTTGCATATGAGAATATGCGTATGACTCATAGAAATAGAATCAAACTTTCACTGCTGAATCTATTAAAAGTTTTATTGATTCTAGCTAGTCTATCTACTATTTCTATGAGTCATATGCAAGACGTCATTTTAGAAAAGACGCGCAGTGGCCGATATTATTGTCTATTTAATAGACATTAATATCTTGTATATCGGAATAGTAGATAGTTTGATTCTAGCTAGTCTATCTACTATTTCTATGAGTTTTATTTGTCTATTCTAGCTAGTCTATCTACTATTTCTATGAGTCATATGCAAGACGTCATTTTAGAAAAGACGCGCAGTGGCCGATAGTATTGTCTATTTCTATTTCTACTCCGTTTAATAAATCTATCTACTCTTGTATGCAAGACCTTTCATTTCATTCATAACATAAATAGTAGATAGACTAGCTAGAATAGACAAATAAAACTCATAGAAATAGTAGATAGACTAGCTAGAATCAAAATATTTTGCACAAGGACTTGCATATGACTCATAGAAATAGTAGATAGACTAGCTAGAATCAAACTTTCACTGCTGAATCTATTAAATCTATTTGAATATCGGCCACCTAGAGGCCTAGAGGAAAATATTTTGCACAAGGCCGCAAGCCTTCACTAGAAACAGTGAAAGTTTGATTCTAGTTAGTCTATCTACTATTTCTATGAGTCTTTGTAGTAAAATATTGTAGTACTATTTCTATGAGTCATATGCAAGAATATAATATCGGTAGAAATAGACAATAATATCGGCCACTGCGCGTCTTTTCTAAAATGACGTCTTGCATATGACTCATAGAAATAGTAGATAGACTAGCTAGAATCAAACTTTCACTGCTGAATCTATTAAAAGTTTTAATAGATTCAAAACTTTTAATTCTTAAAGATTCAAAACTTTTAATAGATTCAGCAGTGAAAGTTTGATAAGTTTCTAAGAATACTTAGAGTAGATATATAGAATAGAATAGATAGAGATAATAAGTTTTCTATGAGTCATATGCAAGACGTCATTTTAGAATCTATTAAAACTTTTAATAGATTCAGCAGTGAAAGTTTGATTCTAGCTAGTCTATCTACTATTTCTATGAGTCATATGCAAGAATATAATATCGGTAGAAATAGACAATAATATCGGCCACTGCGCGTCTTTTCTAAAATGACGTCTTGCATATGACTCCGTTATAATAAATGACTTTTAAAGTCATTAGAAAAAAAAAAAAAAAATTTTCAGCTATGAATCTAGTAAGCAAGAGTCATATGCAAGACGTCATTTTAGAAAAGACGCGCAGTGGCCGATATTATTGTTTATTTAATAGACAATAATATCTTATACAATAAAATCAATTAGAATACAAGAAAGTTTGATTCTAGCTAGTCTATCTACTATTTCTTATCAATTTCTACTATTTCTGTTCGTGGATTTGCTTACTAGGTCAGAGATCTACTCATCTAGATCTCTAGATGAGATCTAGTCTATCTACTATTTCTACGAGTCATATGCAAGACGTCATTTTAGAAAAGACGCGCAGTGGCCGATATTATTGTCTATTTCTACGATATTATTGTCTTGCATATGACTCATAGAAATAGTAGATAGACTAGCTAGAATCAAACTTTCACTGCTGAATCTATTAAAAGTTTTATTGAAGTTTTATTAAACGGGGCGGTGTTCGTGGATTTGCTTACTAGGTCAGAGTTATGGACTTGCATATGAGAATATGCGTATGACTCATAGAAATAGAATCAAACTTTCACTGCTGAATCTATTAAAAGTTTTATTGATTCTTGCTAGTCTATCTACTATTGATTCTAGCTGGTCTAGAATCAATAGATTAGAATTCTAGAACCATATGCAAGACGTCACATACGAACTAGTGCTATTCTATTGATTCTATTAGAATCAAACAGAAAGTTTGATTCTAGATTCAAATAGATTGGAATCTATTTATTGAATAGTGAAAAAGTCTTTTCTAAAATGACGTCTTGCATATGACTCATAGAAATAGTAAATAGACTAGCTAGAATCAAAATATTTTGCACAAGGACTTGCATATGAGAATATGCGTATGACTCATAGAAATAGAATCAAACTTTCACTGCTGAATCTATTAAAAGTTTTATTGATTCTAGCTAGTCTATCTACTATTGATTCTAGCTGGTCTAGAATCAATAGTAAGTTTTTAAAATCAATTAGAATACAATAAAGTTTGATTCTAGCTAGTCTATCTACTATTTCTATGAGTCATATGCAAGACGTCATTTTAGAAAAGACGCGCAGTGGCCGATATTATTGTCTATTTAATAGACAATAATATCTTGTATATCGGAATAGTAGATAGTTTGATTCTAGCTAGTCTATCTACTATTTCTATGAGTCATATGCAAGACGTCATTTTAGAAAAGACGCGCAGTGGCCGATATTATTGTCTATTTCTATTTCTACTCCGTTTAATAAATCTATCTACTCTTGTATGCAAGACCTTTCATTTCATTCATAACATAAATAGTAGATAGACTAGCTAGAATAGACAAATAAAATTCATAGAAAAAGTAGATAGACTAGCTAGAATCAAAATATTTTGCACAAGGACTTGCATATGACTCATAGAAATAGTAGATAGACTAGCTAGAATTAAACTTTCACTGCTGAATCTATTAAATCTATTTGAATATCGGCCACCTAGAGGCCTAGAGGAAAATATTTTGCACAAGGCCGCAAGCCTTCACTAGAAACAGTGAAAGTTTGATTCTAGCTAGTCTATCTACTATTTCTATGAGTCTTTGTAGTAAAATATTGTAGTACTATTTCTATGAGTCATATGCAAGAATATAATATCGGTAGAAATAGACAATAATATCGGCCACTGCGCGTCTTTTCTAAAATGACGTCTTGCATATGACTCATAGAAATAGTAGATAGACTAGCTAGAATCAAACTTTCACTGCTGAATCTATTAAAAGTTTTAATAGATTCAAAACTTTTAATTCTTAAAGATTCAAAACTTTTAATAGATTCAGCAGTGAAAGTTTGATAAGTTTCTAAGAATACTTAGAGTAGATAGATAGAATAGAATAGATAGAGATAATAAGTTTTCTATGAGTCATATGCAAGAAGTCATTTTAGAATCTATTAAAACTTTTAATAGATTCGGCAGTGATAGTTTGATTCTAGCTAGTCTATCTACTATTTCTATGAGTCATATGCAAGACGTCATTTTAGAAATCTATTTGAATCTAGAATCAAACTTTCACTGCTGAATCTGTTAAATCTATTTGAATATCGGCCACCTAGAGGTCTAGAGGAAAATGTCCAGAATCAAAGTTTTATAAAATTTTATTTCTATGAGTTTTATTAAACTTTCTTGTATTCTAATTGATTTTAAAAACTTACTATTGATTCTAGACCAGCTAGAATCAATAGTAGATAGACTAGCTAGAATCAATAAAACTTTTAATAGATTCAGCAGTGAAAGTTTGATTCTAGCTAGTCTATCTACTATTTCTATGAGTTATATGCAAGAATATAATATCGGTAGAAATAGACAATAATATCGGCCACTGCGCGTCTTTTCTAAAATGACGTCTTGCATATGACTCCGTTTAATAAATGACTTTTAAAGTCATTAGAAAAAAAATAAAATTTTTTCAGCTATGAATCTAGTAAGCAAGAGTCATATGCAAGACGTCATTTTAGAAAAGACGCGCAGTGGCCGATATTATTGTCTATTTAATAGACAATAATATCTTATACAATAAAATCAATTAGAATACAAGAAAGTTTGATTCTAGCTAGTCTATCTACTATTTCTTATCAATTTCTACTATTTCTGTTCGTGGATTTGCTTACTAGGTCAGAGATCTACTCATCTAGATCTCTAGATGAGATCTAGTCTATCTACTATTTCTATGAGTCATATGCAAGACGTCATCTTAGAAAAGACGCGCAGTGGCTGATATTATTGTCTATTTCTACGATATTATTGTCTTGCATATGACTCATAGAAATAGTAGATAGACTAGCTAGAATCAAACTTTCACTGCTGAATCTATTAAAAGTTTTATTGAAGTTTTATTAAACGGGGCGGTGTTCGTGGATTTGCTTACTAGGTCAGAGTTATGGACTTGCATATGAGAATATGCGTATGACTCATAGAAATAGAATCAAACTTTCACTGCTGAATCTATTAAAAGTTTTATTGATTGTTGCTAGTCTATCTACTATTGATTCTAGCTGGTCTAGAATCAATAGTTTAGAATTCTAGAACCATATGCAAGACGTCACATACGAACTAGTGCTATTCTATTGATTCTATTAGAATCAAACAGAAAGTTTGATTCTAGATTCAAATAGATTTGAATCTATTTATTGAATAGTGAAAAAGTCTTTTCTAAAATGACGTCTTGCATATGACTCATAGAAATAGTAGATAGACTAGCTAGAATCAAAATATTTTGCACAAGGACTTGCATATGAGAATATGCGTATGACTCATAGAAATAGAATCAAACTTTCACTGCTGAATCTATTAAAAGTTTTATTGATTCTAGCTAGTCTATCTACTATTGATTCTAGCTGGTCTAGAATCAATAGTAAGTTTTTAAAATCAATTAGAATACAAGAAAGTTCGATTCTAGCTAGTCTATCTACTATTTCTATGAGTCATATGCAAGACATCATTTTAGAAAAGACGCGCAGTGGCCGATATTATTGTCTATTTAATAGACAATAATATCTTGTATATAGGAATAGTAGAGAGTTTGATTCTAGCTAGTCTATCTACTATTTCTATGAATTTTATTTGTCTATTCTAGCTAGTCTATCTACTATTTCTATGAGTCATATGCAAGACGTCATTTTAGAAAAGACGCGCAGTGGCCGATATTATTGTCTATTTCTATTTCTACTCCGTTTAATAAATCTATCTACTCTTGTATGCAAGACCTTTCATTTCATTCATAACATAAATAGTAGATAGACTAGCTAGAATAGACAAATAAAACTCATAGAAATAGTAGATAGACTAGCTAGAATCAAAATATTTTGCACAAGGACTTGCATATGACTCATAGAAATAGTGGATAGACTAGCTAGAATCAAACTTTCACTGCTGAATCTATTAAATCTATTTGAATATCGGCCACCTAGAGGCCTAAAGGAAAATATTTTGCACAAGGCCGCAAGCCTTCACTAGAAACAGTGAAAGTTTGATTCTAGCTAGTCTATCTACTATTTCTATGAGTCTTTGTAGTAAAATATTGTAGTACTATTTCTATGAGTCATATGCAAGAATATAATATCGGTAGAAATAGACAATAATATCGGCCACTGCGCGTCTTTTCTAAAATGACGTCTTGCATATGACTCATAGAAATAGTAGATAGACTAGCTAGAATCAAACTTTCACTGCTGAATCTATTAAAAGTTTTAATAGATTCAAAACTTTTAATTCTTAAAGATTCAAAACTTTTAATAGATTCAGCAGTGAAAGTTTGATACGTTTCTAAGAATACTTAGAGTAGATAGATAGAATAGAATAGATAGAGATAATAAATTTTCTATGAGTCATATGCAAGACGTCATTTTAGAATCTAGTAAAACTTTTAATAGATTCAGCAGTGAAAGTTTGATTCTAGCTAGTCTATCTACTATTTCTATGAGTCATATGCAAGACGTCATTTTAGAAATCTATTTGAATCTAGAATCAAACTTTCACTGCTGAATCTATTAAATCTATTTTAATATCGGCCACCTAGAGGCCTAGAGGAAAATGTCCAGAATCAAAGTTTTATAAAATTTTATTTCTATGAGTTTTATTAAACTTTCTTGTATTCTAATTGATTTTAAAAACTTACTATTGATTCTAGACCAGCTAGAATCAATAGTAGATAGACTAGCTAGAATCAATAAAACTTTTAATAGATTCAGCAGTGAAAGTTTGATTCTAGCTAGTCTATCTACTATTTCTATGAGTCATATGCAAGAATATAATATCGGTAGAAATAGACAATAATATCGGCCACTGCGCGTCTTTTCTAAAATGACGTCTTGCATATGACTCCGTTTAATAAATGACTTTTAAAGTCATTAGAAAAAAAAAAAATTTTTTCAGCTATGAATCTAGTAAGCAAGAGTCATATGCAAGACGTAATTTTAGAAAAGACGCGCAGTGGCCGATATTATTGTCTATTTAATAGACAATAATATCTTATACAATAAAATCAATTAGAATACAAGAAAGTTTGATTCTAGCTAGTCTCTCTACTATTTCTTATCAATTCCTACTATTTCTGTTCGTGGATTTGCTTACTAGGTCAAAGTTATGGACTTGCATATGAGAATATGCGTATGACTCATAGAAATAGAATCAAACTTTCACTGCTGAATCTATTAAAAGTTTTATTGATTCTTGCTAGTCTATCTACTATTGATTCTAGCTGGTCTAGAATCAATAGATTAGAATTCTAGAACCATATGCAAGACGTCACATACGAACTAGTGCTATTCTATTGATTCTATTAGAATCAAACAGAAAGTTTGATTCTAGATTCAAATAGATTTGAATCTATTTATTGAATAGTGAAAAAGTCTTTTCTAAAATGACGTCTTGCATATGACTCATAGAAATAGTAGATAGACTAGCTAGAATCAAAATATTTTGCACAAGGACTTGCATATGAGAATATGCGTATGACTCATAGAAATAGAATCAAACTTTCACTGCTGAATCTATTAAAAGTCTTATTGATTCTAGCTAGTCTATCTACTATTGATTCTAGCTGGTCTAGAATCAATAGTAAGTTTTTAAAATCAATTAGAATACAAGAAAGTTTGAATCTAGCTATTCTATCTACTATTTCTATGAGTCATATGCAAGACGTCATTTTAGAAAAGACGCGCAGTGGCCGATATTATTGTCTATTTAATAGACAATAATATCTTGTATATCGGAATAGTAGATAGTTTGATTCTAGCTAGTCTATCTACTATTTCTATGAGTTTTATTTGTCTATTCTAGCTAGTCTATCTACTATTTCTATGAGTCATATGCAAGACGTCATTTTAGAAAAGACGCGCAGTGGCCGATATTATTGTCTATTTCTATTTCTACTCCGTTTGATAAATCTATCTACTCTTGTATGCAAGACCTTTCATTTCATTCATAACGTAAATAGTAGATAGACTAGCTAGAATAGACAAATAAAACTCATAGAAATAGTAGAAAGACTAGCTAGAATCAAAATATTTTGCACAAGGACTTGCATATGACTCATAGAAATAGTAGATAGACTAGCTAGAATCAAACTTTCACTGCTGAATCTATTAAATCTATTTGAATATCGGCCACCTAGAGGCCTAGAGGAAAATATTTTGCACAAGGCCGCAAGCCTTCACTAGAAACAGTGAAAGTTTGATTCTAGCTAGTCTATCTACTATTTCTATGAGTCTTTGTAGTAAAATATTGTAGTACTATTTCTATGAGTCATATGCAAGAATATAATATCGGTAGAAATAGACAATAATATCGGCCACTGCGCGTCTTTTCTAAAATGACGTCTTGCATATGACTCATAGAAATAGTAGATAGACTAGCTAGAATCAAACTTTCACTGCTGAATCTATTAAAAGTTTTAATAGATTTAAAACTTTTAATTCTTAAAGATTCAAAACTTTTAATAGATTCAGCAGTGAAAGTTTGATACGTTTCTAAGAATACTTAGAGTAGATAGATAGAATAGAATAGATAGAGATAATAAGTTTTCTATGAGTCATATGCAAGACGTCATTTTAGAATCTATTAAAACTTTTAATAGATTCCGCAGTGAAAGTTTGATTCTAGCTAGTCTATCTACTATTTCTATGAGTCATATGCAAGACGTCATTTTAGAAATCTATTTGAATCTAGAATCAAACTTTCACTGCTGAATCTATTAAATCTATTTGAATATCGGCCACCTAGAGGCCTAGAGGAAAATGTCCAGAATCAAAGTTTTATAAAATTTTATTTCTATGAGTTTTATTAAACTTTCTTGTATTCTAATTGATTTTAAAAACTTACTATTGATTCTAGACCAGCTAGAATCAATAGTAGATAGACTAGCTAGAATCAATAAAACTTTTAATAGATTCAGCAGTGAAAGTTTGATTCTAGCTAGTCTATCTACTATTTCTATGACTCATATGCAAGAATATAATATCGGTAGAAATAGACAATAATATCGGCCACTGCGCGTCTTTTCTAAAATGACGTCTTGCATATGACTCCGTTTAATAAATGACTTTTAAAGTCATTAGAAAAAAAATTAAAATTTTTTCAGCTATGAATCTAGTAAGCAAGAGTCATATGCAAGACGTCATTTTAGAAAAGACGCGCAGTGGCCGATATTATTGTCTATTTAATAGACAATAATATGTTATACAATAAAATCAATTAGAATACAAGAAAGTTTGATTCTAGCTAGTCTATCTACTATTTCTTATCAATTTCTACTATTTCTGTTCGTGGATTTGCTTACTAGGTCAGAGATCTACTCATCTAGATCTCTAGATGAGATCTAGTCTATCTACTATTTCTATGAGTCATATGCAAGACGTCATTTTAGAAAAGATGCGCAGTGGCCGATATTATTGTCTATTTCTACGATATTATTGTCTTGCATGTGACTCATAGAAATAATAGATAGACTAGCTAGAATCAAACTTTCACTGCTAAATCTATTAAAAGTTTTATTGAAGTTTTATTAAACGGGGCGGTGTTCGTGGATTTGCTTACTAGGTCAGAGTTATGGACTTGCATATGAGAATATGCGTATGAGTCATAGAAATAGAATCAAACTTTAACTGCTGAATCTATTAAAAGTTTTATTGATTCTTCCTAGTCTATCTACTATTGATTCTAGCTGGTCTAGAATCAATAGATTAGAATTCTAGAACCATATGCAAGACGTCACATACGAGCTAGTGCTATTCTATTGATTCTATTAGAATCAAACAGAAAGTTTGATTCTAGATTCAAATAGATTTGAATCTATTTATTGAATAGTGAAAAAGTCTTTTCTAAAATGACGTCTTGCATATGACTCATAGAAATAGTAGATAGACTAGCTAGAATCAAAATATTTTGCACAAGGACTTGCATATGAGAATATGCGTATGACTCATAAAAAATAGAATCAAACTTTCACTGCTGAATCTATTAAAAGTTTTATTGATTCTAGCTAGTCTATCTACTATTGATTCTAGCTGGTCTAGAATCAATAGTAAGTTTTTAAAATCAATTAGAATACAAGAAAGTTTGATTCTAGCTAGTCTATCTACTATTTCTATGACTCATATGCAAGAATATAATATCGGTAGAAATAGACAATAATATCGGCCACTGCGCGTCTTTTCTAAAATGACGTCTTGCATATGACTCCGTTTAATAAATGACTTTTAAAGTCATTAGAAAAAAAATTAAAATTTTTTCAGCTATGAATCTAGTAAGCAAGAGTCATATGCAAGACGTCATTTTAGAAAAGACGCGCAGTGGCCGATATTATTGTCTATTTAATAGACAATAATATGTTATACAATAAAATCAATTAGAATACAAGAAAGTTTGATTCTAGCTAGTCTATCTACTATTTCTTATCAATTTCTACTATTTCTGTTCGTGGATTTGCTTACTAGGTCAGAGATCTACTCATCTAGATCTCTAGATGAGATCTAGTCTATCTACTATTTCTATGAGTCATATGCAAGACGTCATTTTAGAAAAGATGCGCAGTGGCCGATATTATTGTCTATTTCTACGATATTATTGTCTTGCATGTGACTCATAGAAATAATAGATAGACTAGCTAGAATCAAACTTTCACTGCTAAATCTATTAAAAGTTTTATTGAAGTTTTATTAAACGGGGCGGTGTTCGTGGATTTGCTTACTAGGTCAGAGTTATGGACTTGCATATGAGAATATGCGTATGAGTCATAGAAATAGAATCAAACTTTAACTGCTGAATCTATTAAAAGTTTTATTGATTCTTCCTAGTCTATCTACTATTGATTCTAGCTGGTCTAGAATCAATAGATTAGAATTCTAGAACCATATGCAAGACGTCACATACGAGCTAGTGCTATTCTATTGATTCTATTAGAATCAAACAGAAAGTTTGATTCTAGATTCAAATAGATTTGAATCTATTTATTGAATAGTGAAAAAGTCTTTTCTAAAATGATGTCTTGCATATGACTCATAGAAATACTAGATAGACTAGCTAGAATCAAAATATTTTGCACAAGGACTTGCATATGAGAATATGCGTATGACTCATAAAAAATAGAATCAAACTTTCACTGCTGAATCTATTAAAAGTTTTATTGATTCTAGCTAGTCTATCTACTATTGATTCTAGCTGGTCTAGAATCAATAGTAAGTTTTTAAAATCAATTAGAATACAAGAAAGTTTGATTCTAGCTAGTCTATCTACTATTTCTATGAGTAATATGCAAGACGTCATTTTAGAAAAGACGCGCAGTGGCCGATATTATTGTCTATTTAATAGACAATAATATCTTGTATATCGGAATAGTAGATAGTTTGATTCTAGCTAGTCTATCTACTATTTCTATGAGTTTTATTTGTCTATTCTTGCTGGTCTATCTACTATTTCTATGAGTCATATGCAAGACGTCATTTTAGAAAAGACGCGCAGTGGCCGATATTATTGTCTATTTCTATTTCTACTCCGTTTAATAAATCTATCTACTCTTGTATGCAAGACCTTTCATTTCATTCATAACATAAATAGTAGATAGACTAGCTAGAATAGACAAATAAAACTCATATAAATAGTAGATAGACTAGCTAGAATCAAAATATTTTGCACAAGGACTTGCATATGACTCATAGAAATAGTAGATAGACTAGCTAGAATCAAACTTTCACTGCTGAATCTATTAAATCTATTTGAATATCGGCCACCTAGAGGCCTAGAGGAAAATATTTTGCACAAGGCCGCAAGCCTTCACTAGAAACAGTGAAAGTTTGATTGTAGCTAGTCTATCTACTATTTCTATGAGTCTTTGTAGTAAAATATTGTAGTACTATTTCTATGAGTCATATGCAAGAATATAATATCGGTAGAAATAGACAATAATATCGGCCACTGCGCGTCTTTTCTAAAATGACGTCTTGCATATGACTCATAGAAATAGTAGATAGACTAGCTAGAATCAAACTTTCACTGCTGAATCTATTAAAAGTTTTAATAGATTCAAAACTTTTAATTCTTAAAGATTCAAAACTTTTAATAGATTCAGCAGTGAAAGTTTGATAAGTTTCTAAGAATACTTAGAGTAGATAGATAGAATAGAATAGATAGAGATAATAAGTTTTCTATGAGTCATATGCAAGACGTCATTTTAGAATCTATTAAAACTTTTAATAGATTCAGCAGTGAAAGTTTGATTCTAGCTAGTCTATCTACTATTTCTATGAGTCATATGCAAGACGTCATTTTAGAAATTTATTTGAATCTAGAATCAAACTTTCACTGCTGAATCTATTAAATCTATTTGAATATCGGCCACCTAGAGGCCTAGAGGAAAATGTCCAGAATCAAAGTTTTATAAAATTTTATTTCTATGAGTCTTATTAAACTTTCTTGTATTCTAATTGATTTTAAAAACTTACTATTGATTCTAGACCAGCTAGAATCAATAGTAGATAGACTAGCTAGAATCAATAAAACTTTTAATAGATTCAGCAGTGAAAGTTTGATTCTAGCTAGTCTATCTACTATTTCTATGAGTCATATGCAAGAATATAATATCGGTAGAAATAGACAATAATATCGGCCACTGCGCGTCTTTTCTAAAATGACGTCTTGCATATGACTCCGTTTAATAAATGACTTTTAAAGTCATTAGAAAAAAAAAATAAAAATTTTTCAGCTATGAATCTAGTAATCAAGAGTCATATGCAAGACGTCATTTTAGAAAAGACGCGCAGTGGCCGATATTATTGTCTATTTAATAGACAATAATATCTTATACAATAAAATCAATTAGAATACAAGAAAGTTTGATTCTAGCTAGTCTATCTACTATTTCTTATCAATTTCTACTATTTCTGTTCGTGGATTTGCTTACTAGGTCAGAGATCTACTCATCTAGATCTCTAGATGAGATCTAGTCTATCTACTATTTCTATGAGTCATATGCAAGACGTCATTTTAGAAAAGACGCGCAGTGGCCGATATTATTGTCTATTTCTACGATATTATTGTCTTGCATATGACTCATAGAAATAGTAGATAGACTAGCTAGAATCAAACTTTCAGTGCTGAATCTATTAAAAGTTTTATTGAAGTTTTATTAAACGGGGCGGTGTTCGTGGATTTGCTTACTAGGTCAGAGTTATGGACTTGCATATGAGAATATGCGTATGACTCATAGAAATAGAAGCAAACTTTCACTGCTGAATCTATTAAAAGTTTTATTGATTCTTGCTAGTCTATCTACTATTGATTCTAGCTGGTCTAGAATCAATAGATTAGAATTCTAGGACCATATGCAAGACGTCACATACGAACTAGTGCTATTCTATTGATTCTATTAGAATCAAACAGAAAGTTTGATTCTAGATTCAAATAGATTTGAATCTATTTATTGAATAGTGAAAATTTTTTTTCTAAAATGACGTCTTGCATATGACTCATAGAAATACTAGATAGACTAGCTAGAATCAAAATATTTTGCACAAGGACTTGCATATGAGAATATGCGTATGACTCATAGAAATAGAATCAAACTTTCACTGCTGAATCTATTAAAAGTTTTATTGATTCTAGCTAGTCTATCTACTATTGATTCTAGCTGGTCTAGAATCAATAGTAAGTTTTTAAAATAAATTAGAATACAAAAAAGTTTGATTCTAGCTAGTCTATCTACTATTTCTATGAGTCATATGCAAGACGTCATTTTAGAAAAGACGCGCAGTGGCCGATATTATTGTCTATTTAATAGACAATAATATCTTGTATATCGGAATAGTAGATAGTTTGATTCTAGCTAGTCTATCTACTATTTCTATGAGTTTTATTTGTCTATTCTAGCTAGTCTATCTACTATTTCTATGAGTCATATGCAAGACAACATTTTAGAAAAGACGCGCAGTGGCCGATATTATTGTCTATTTCTATTTCTACTCCGTTTAATAAATCTATCTACTCTTGTATGCAAGACCTTTCATTTCATTCATAACATAAATAGTAGATAGACTAGCTAGAATAGACAAATAAAACTCATAGAAATAGTAGATAGACTAGCTAGAATCAAAATATTTTGCACAAGGACTTGCATATGACTCATAGAAATAGTAGATAGACTAGCTAGAATCAAACTTTCACTGCTGAATCTATTAAATCTATTTGAATATCGGCCACCTAGAGGCCTAGAGGAAAATATTTTGCACAAGGCCACAAGCCTTCACTAGAAACAGTGAAAGTTTGATTCTAGCTAGTCTATCTACTATTTCTATGAGTCTTTGTAGTAAAATATTGTAGTACTATTTCTATGAGTCATATGCAAGAATATAATATCGGTAGAAATAGACAATAATATCGGCCACTGCGCGTCTTTTCTAAAATGACATCTTGCATATGACTCATAGAAATAGTAGATAGACTAGCTAGAATCAAACTTTCACTGCTGAATCTATTAAAAGTTTTAATAGATTCAAAACTTTTAATTCTTAAAGATTCAAAACTTTTAATAGATTCAGCAGTGAAAGTTTGATAAGTTTCTAAGAATACTTAGAGTAGATAGATAGAATAGAATAGATAGATATAATAAGTTTTCTATGAGTCATATGCAAGACGTCATTTTAGAATCTATTAAAACTTTTAATAGATTCAGCAGTGAAAGTTTGATTCTAGCTAGTCTATCTACTATTTCTATGAGTCATATGCAAGACGTCATTTTAGAAATCAATTTGAATCTAGAATCAAACTTTCACTGCTGAATCTGTTAAATCTATTTGAATATCGGCCACCTAGAGGCCTAAAGGAAAATGTCCAGAATCAAAGTTTTATAAAATTTTATTTCTATGAGTTTTATTAAACTTTCTTGTATTCTAATTGATTTTAAAAACTTACTATTGATTCTAGACCAGCTAGAATCAATAGTTGATAGACTAGCTAGAATCAATAAAACTTTTAATAGATTCAGCAGTGAAAGTTTGATTCTAGCTAGTCTATCTACTATTTTTATGAGTCATATGCAAGAATATAATATTGGTAGAAATAGACAATAGTATCGGCCACTGCGCGTCTTTTCTAAAATGACGTCTTGCATATGACTCCGTTTAATAAATGACTTTTAAAGTCATTAGAAAAAAAAATAAAATTTTTTCAGCTATGAATCTAGTAAGCAAGAGTCATATGCAAGACGTCATTTTAGAAAAGACGCGGAGTGGCCGATATTATTGTCTATTTAATAGACAATAATATCTTATACAATAAAATCAATTAGAATACAAAAAAGTTTGATTCTAGCTAGTCTATCTACTATTTCTTATCAATTTCTACTATTTCTGTTCGTGGATTTGCTTACTAGGTCAGAGATCTACTCATCTAGATCTCTAGATGAGATCTAGTCTATCTACTATTTCTATGAGTCATATGCAAGACGTCATTTTAGAAAAGACGCGCAGTGGCCGATATTATTGTCTATTTCTACGATATTATTGTCTTGCATATGACTCATAGAAATAGTAGATAGACTAGCTAGAATCAAACTTTCACTGCTGAATCTATTAAAAGTTTTATTGAAGTTTTATTAAACGGGGCGGTGTTCGTGGATTTGCTTACTAGGTCAGAGTTATGGACTTGCATATGAGAATATGCGTATTACTCATAGAAGTAGAATCAAACTTTCACTGCTGAATCTATTAAAAGTTTTATTGATTCTTGCTAGTCTATCTACTATTGATTCTAGCTGGTCTAGAATCTATAGATTAGAATTCTAGAACCATATGCAAGACGTCACATACGAACTAGTGCTATTCTATTGATTCTATTAGAATCAAACAGAAAGTTTGATTCTAGATTCAAATAGATTTGAATTTATTTATTGAATAGTGAAAAAGTCTTTTCTAAAATGACGTCTTGCATATGACTCATAGAAATAGTAGATAGACTAGCTAGAATCAAAATATTTTGCACAAGGACTTGCATATGAGAATATGCGTATGACTCATAGAAATAGAATCAAACTTTCACTGCTGAATCTATTAAAAGTTTTATTGATTCTAGCTAGTCTATCTACTATTGATTCTAGCTGGTCTAGAATCAATAGTAAGTTTTTAAAATCAATTAGAATACAAGAAAGTTTGATTCTAGCTAGTCTATCTACTATTTCTATGAGTCATATGCAAGACGTCATTTTAGAAAAGACGCGCAGTGGCCGATATTATTGTCTATTTAATAGACAATAATATCTTATATATCTTTAGTAGATAGTTTGATTCTAGCTAGTCTATCTACTATTTCTATGAGTTTTATTTGTCTATTCTAGCTAGTCTATCTACTATTTCTATGAGTCATATGCAAGACGTCATTTTAGAAAAGACGCGCAGTGGCCGATATTATTGTCTATTTCTATTTCTACTCCGTTTAATAAATCTATCTACTCTTGTATGCAAGACCTTTCATTTCATTCATAACATAAATAGTAGATAGACTATCTAGAATAGACAAATAAAACTCATAGAAATAGTAGATAGACTAGCTAGAATCAAAATATTTTGCACAAGGACTTGCATATGACTCATAGAAATAGTAGATAGACTAGCTAGAATCAAACTTTCATTGCTGAATCTATTAAATCTATTTGAATATCGGCCACCTAGAGGCCTAAAGGAAAATATTTTGCACAAGGCCGCAAGCCTTCACTAGAAACAGTGAAAGTTTGATTCTAGCTAGTCTATCTACTATTTCTATGAGTCTTTGTAGTAAAATATTGTAGTACTATTTCTATGAGTCATATGCAAGAATATAATATCGGTAGAAATAGACAATAATATCGGCCACTGCGCGTCTTTTCTAAAATGACGTCTTGCATATGACTCATAGAAATAGTAGATAGACTAGCTAGAATCAAACTTTCACTGCTGAATCTATTAAAAGTTTTAATAGATTCAAAACTTTTAATTCTTAAAGATTCAAAACTTTTAATAGATTCAGCAGTGAAAGTTTGATAAGTTTCTAAGAATACTTAGAGTAGATAGATAGAATAGAATAGATAGAGATAATAAGTTTTCTATGAGTCATATGCAAGACGTCATTTTAGAATCTATTAAAACTTTTAATAGATTCAGCAGTGAAAGTTTGATTCTAGCTAGTCTATCTACTATTTCTATGAGTCATATGCAAGACGTCATTTTAGAAATCTATTTGAATCTAGAATCAAACTTTCACTGCTGAATCTATTAAATCTATTTGAATATCGGCCACCTAGAGGCCTAGAGGAAAATGTCCAGAATCAAAGTTTTATAAAATTTTATTTCTATGAGTTTTATTAAACTTTCTTGTATTCTAATTGATTTTAAAAACTTACTATTGATTCTAGACCAGCTAGAATCAATAGTAGATAGACTAGCTAGAATCAATAAAACTTTTAATAGATTCAGCAGTGAAAGTTTGATTCTAGCTAGTCTATCTACTATTTCTATGAGTCATATGCAAGAATATAATATCGGTAGAAATAGACAATAATATCGGCCACTGCGCGTCTTTTCTAAAATGACGTCTTGCATATGACTCCGTTTAATAAATGACTTTTAAAGCCATTAGAAAAAAAATAAAATTTTTTCAGCTATGAATCTAGTAAGTAAGAGTCATATGCAAGACGTCATTTTAGAAAAGACTCGCAGTGGCCGATATTATTGTCTATTTAATAGACAATAATATCTTATACAATAAAATCAATTAGAATACAAGAAAGTTTGATTCTAGCTAGTCTATCTACTATTTCTTATCGATTTCTACTATTTCTGTTCGTGGAATTGCTTACTAGGTCAGAGATCTACTCATCTAGATCTCTAGATGAGATCTAGTCTATCTACTATTTCTATGAGTCATATGCAAGACGTCATTTTAGAAAAGACGCGCAGTGGCCGATATTATTGTCTATTTCTACGATATTATTGTCTTGCATATGACTCATAGAAATAGTAGATAGACTAGCTAGAATCAAACTTTCACTGCTGAATCTATTAAAAGTTTTATTGAAGTTTTATTAAACGGGGCGGTGTTCGTGGATTTGCTTACTAGGTCAGAGTTATGGACTTGCATATGAGAATATGCGTATGACTCATAGAAATAGAATCAAACTTTCACTGCTGAATCTATTAAAAGTTTTATTGATTCTTGCTAGTCTATCTACTATTGATTCTAGCTGGTCTAGAATCAATAGATTAGAATTCTAGAACCATATGCAAGACGTCACATACGAACTAGTGCTATTCTATTGATTCTATTAGAATCAAACAGAAAGTTTGATTCTAGATTCAAATAGATTTGAATCTATTTATTGAATAGTGAAAAAGTGTTTTCTAAAATGACGTCTTGCATATGACTCATAGAAATAGTAGATAGACTAGCTAGAATCAAAATATTTTGCACAAGGACTTGCATATGAGAATATGCGTATGACTCATAGAAATAGAATCAAACTTTCACTGCTGAATCTATTAAAAGTTTTATTGATTCTAGCTAGTCTATCTACTATTGATTCTAGCTGGTCTAGAATCAATAGTAAGTTTTTAAAATCAATTAGAATACAAGAAAGTTTGATTCTAGCTAGTCTATCTACTATTACAACTTATTTTTATATATATCTACTAGCTGTTGGAATTTGCTGTCTACCAGCAAATTTTAGTACTTTTATATATCTACTAGCAAATCTTACTAGCAAATTTTCTACTAGCAAATTTTATAGATCTACAAACAAATTTTCAATTCGTATTCAGATCTATACCTCATTATTTTAACGATGTGTCCCTTTGTCCCGGTCGTTATTTATAGTCCCTGTGTCTCGGTCATCATTTATATTCCCTGTGTCCCAGCGTCCCGGTCGTCATTTGTGTCCTTGTGTCCCGGTCTGTAATTTCTCTTCGAACAATCCCTGTGTCCCGGTCGTCATTTATATATCTTCCCTGTACCCCCGTCGTCCCCTTTGTAGTTGTGTCACTGTGTCCCGGTCGTCATTTATATTCCCTGTGTCCCGGTGTCCCAGTCTGTAATTTCTATTTGAAGTTCCCGGTTGTCATTTATATTCCCTGTATCCCCGTGTCCCGGTCGTCATTTGTGTCCCGGTCTGTAATTTCATCAGTTGACAAACATGACGTCAGTCGACACACAATTTCATGACGCATACAGCTCAATCCTTACAATGACGTCAGTCGACACACCTGACGTCACTCGACAGACACACAGACAACTTATTTTTATATATATAGATATATAGCTGTTGGGGGGGGGGGGGCTCGGGGGGGGGGCATCGTGCCCCCAAGCCCCCCAAGCGCGTAAGTCGTTACACGCCATATTAGTTACCTGCCATTGTAGTTGTGTCCCTGTGTCCCACCTGTGAATTGAGATAGATATAAATATATATATTTTTTGAACTACATAAAACTTGCGAATATACAACATTCTTCGCTGTCCAATTTAACTACGTAAAACTTAAGAATATACAACATTCTTCCATGTCCCATTGTTTGTGCATATAAATAGATTGTTAGGTTTACCGACTCTTGAACGTGCAACATAAAATTGTCCATGGGAAAAGCAATCCGTATTCAGATCTATACCTGATTACTCTAATGATTGCCCTTTAACTTTGTTGATGCTGATTGCTAATCAAACATTCCCTGTGTCCTCGTCGTCATTTATATATCCCCCTGTGCCCTCCGGCACCCCCCTTGTAGTTGTGTCCCTGTGTCCTGGTCGTCATTTATATTCCCAGTATTCCGGTCGTCATTTGTGTCCCGGTGTCCCAGTCTGTACTTTCTCTTTGAGTGTCGAGGTCGTCATTTATATTCCCTGTGTCCCGGTGTCCCGGTCATCATATTCGTCCCGTTTGTCATTTGTGTCCCGGTGCTTTGTTGATGGTGATTGCTAATCGAACATTCCTTGTCTCCTGGTCGCTTTCTCTTTGAGTGTCCCTTTCGTCATTTTTATTCCCTATGTCCCGGTGTCCCGGTCGTCATTTGTGTCCCGATGTCGAGGTCTGTAATTTCCTCAGTCGTCAAGACATGACGTAAGTCAACACACAATCATGACGTTAATCGACAGACACACATACAACTTATTTTTATATATATCTACTAGCTGTTGGAATTTGCTGTCTACCAGCAAATTTTAGTACTTTTATATATCTACTAGCAAATCTTACTAGCAAATTTTCTACTAGCAAATTTTATAGATCTACAAACAAATTTTCAATTCGTATTCAGATCTATACCTCATTATTTTAACGATGTGTCCCTTTGTCCCGGTCGTTATTTATAGTCCCTGTGTCTCGGTCGTCATTTATATTCCCTGTGTCCCAGCGTCCCGTCGTCATTTGTGTCCCGGTGTCCCGGTCTGTAATTTCTCTTCGAACAATCCCTGTGTCCCGGTCGTCATTTATATATCTTCCCTGTACCCCCGTCGTCCCCTTTGTAGTTGTGACACTGTGTCCCGGTCGTCATTTATATTCCCTGTGTCCCGGTGTCCCAGTCTGTAATTTCTCTTTGAGGTTCCCGGTCGTCATTTATATTCCCTGTATCCCCGTGTCCCGGTCGTCATTTGTGTCCCGGTCTGTAATTTCATCAGTTGACAAACATGACGTCAGTCGACACACAATTTCATGACGCATAGAGCTCAATCCTTACAATGACGTCAGTCGACACACCTGACGTCACTCGACAGACAGACAGACAACTTATTTTTATATATATTGATATATAGCTGTTGGGGGGGGGGGCTTGGGAGGACATCGCGCCCCCAAGCCCCCCCCGCGCGTAAGTCGTTACACGCCATATTAGTTACCTGCCATTGTAGTTGTGTCACGGTGTCCCACCTGTGAATTGAGATAGATATAAATATATATATTTTTTGAACTACATAAAACTTGCAAATATACAACATTCTTCGCTGTCCAATTTAACTACGTAAAACTTAAGAATATACAACATTCTTCCATGTCCCATTGTTTGTGCATATAAATAGATTGTTAGGTTTACCGACTCTTGAACATGCAACATAAAATTGTCCATGGGAAAAGCAATCCGTATTCAGATCTATACCTGATTATTCTAAAGATTGCCCTTTAACTTTGTTGATGCTGATTGCTAATCAAACATTCCCTGTGTCCCCGTCGTCATTTATATATCCCCCTGTGCCCCCCGGCATCCCCTTGTAGTTGTGTCCCTGTGTCCTGGTCGTCATTTATATTCCCAGTATTCCGGTCGTCATTTGTGTCCCGGTGTCCCAGTCTGTACTTTCTCTTTGAGTGTCGAGGTCGTCATTTATATTCCCTGTGTCCCGGTGTCCCGGTCATCATTTTCGTCCCGGTTGTCATTTGTGTCCCGGTGCTTTGTTGATGGTGATTGCTAATCGAACATTCCTTGTCTCCTGGTCGCTTTCTCTTTGAGTGTCCCTTTCGTCATTTTTATTCCCTATGTCCCGGTGTCCCGGTCGTCATTTGTGTCCTGATGTCGAGGTCTGTAATTTCGTCAGTCGTCAAGACATGACGTAAGTCAACACACAATCATGACGTTAATCGACAGACACACATACAACTTATTTTTATATATATCTACTAGCTGTTGGAATTTGCTGTCAACCAGCAAATTTTAGTACTTTTATATATCTACTAGCAAATCTTACTAGCAAATTTTCTACTAGCAAATTTTATAGATCAACAAACAAATTTACAATTCGTATTCAGATCTATACCTCATTATTTTAACGATGTGTCCCTTTGTCCCGGTCGTTATTTATAGTCCCTGTGTCTCGGTCATCATTTATATTCCCTGTGTCCCAGCGTTCCGGTCGTCATTTGTGTCCCGGTGTCCCGGTCTGTAATTTCTCTTCGAACAATCCCTGTGTCCCGGTCATCATTTATATATCTTCCCTGTACCCCCGTCGTCCCCTTTGTAGTTGTGTCACTGTGTCCCGGTCGTCATTTATATTCCCTGTGTCCCGGTGTCCCAGTCTGTAATTTCTCTTTGAGGTTCCTGGTCGTCATTTATATTCCCTGTATCCCCGTGTCCCGGTCGTCATTTGTGTCCCGGTCTGTAATTTCATCAGTTGACAAACATGACGTCAGTCGACACACAATTTCATGACGCATACAGCTCAATCCTTACAATGACGTCAGTCGACACACCTGACGTCACTCGACAGACACACAGACAACTTATTTTTATATATATAGATATATAGCTGTTGGGGGGCGGGGGCTCGGGGGGGGCATCGCGCCCCCAAGCCCCCCGCGCGCGTAAGTCGTTACACGCCATATTAGTTACCTGCCATTGTAGTTGTGTCCCTGTGTCCCACCTGTGAATTGAGATAGATATAAATATATATATTTTTTGAACTACATAAAACTTGCGAATATACAACATTCTTCGCTGTCCAATTTAACTACGTAAAACTTAAGAATATACAACATTCTTCCATGTCCCATTGTTTGTGCATATAAATAGATTGTTAGGTTTACCGACTCTTGAACATGCAACATAAAATTGTCCATGGGAAAAGCAATCCGTATTCAGATCTATACCTGATTATTCTAATGATTTCCCTTTAACTTTGTTGATGCTGATTGCTAATCAAACATTCCCTGTGTCCCCGTCGTCATTTATATATCCCCCTGTGCCCCCCGGTACCCCCCTTGTAAATGTGTCCCTGTGTCCTGGTCGTCATTTATATTCCCAGTATTCCAGTCGTCATTTGTGTCCCGGTGTCCCAGTCTGTACTTTCTCTTTGAGTGTCGAGGTCGTCATTTATATTCCCTGTGTCCCGGTGTCCCGGTCATCATTTTCGTCCCGGTTGTCATTTGTGTCCCGGTTCTTTGTTGATGGTGATTGCTAATCGAACATTCCTTGTCTCCTGGTCGCTTTCTCTTTGAGTGTCCCTTTCGTCATTTTTATTCCCTATGTCCCGGTGTCCCGGTCGTCATTTGTGTCCCGATGTCGAGGTCTGTAATTTCGTCAGTCGTCAAGACATGACGTAAGTCAACACACAATCATGACGTTAATCGACAGACACAAATACAACTTATTTTTATATATATCTACTAGCTGTTGGAATTTGCTGTCTACCAGCAAATTTTAGTACTTTTATATATCTACTAGCAAATCTTACTAGCAAATTTTCTACTAGCAAATTTTATAGATCTACAAACAAATTTTTAATTCGTATTCAGATCTATACCTCATTATTTTAACGATGTGTCCCTTTGTCCCGGTCGTTATTTATAGTCCCTGTGTCTCGGTCGTCATTTATATTCCCTGTGTCCCAGCGTCCCGGTCGTCATTTGTGTCCCGGTGTCCCGGTCTGTAATTTCTCTTCGAACAATCCCTGTGTCCCGGTTGTCATTTATATATCTTCCCTGTACCCCCGTCGTCCCCTTTGTAGTTGTGTCACTGTGTCCCGGTCGCCATTTATATTCCCTGTGTCCCGGTGTCCCAGTCTGTAATTTCTCTTTGAGGTTCCCGGTCGTCATTTATATTCCCTGTATCCCCGTGTCCCGGTCGTCATTTGTGTCCCGGTCTGTAATTTCATCAGTTGACAAACATGACGTCAGTCGACACACAATTTCATGACGCTTACAGCTCAATCCTTACAATGACGTCAGTCGACACACCTGACGTCACTCGACAGACACACAGACAACTTATTTTTATATATATAGATATATAGCTGTTTGGGGGGGCTCGGGGGGGCATCGCACCCCCAAGCCCCCCGCGCGCGTAAGTCGTTACACGCCATATTAGTTACTTGCCATTGTAGTTGTGTCCCTGTGTCCCACCTGTGAATTGAGATAGATATAAATATATATATTTTTTGAACTACATAAAACTTGCGAATATACAACATTCTTCGCTGTCCAATTTAACTACGTAAAACTTAAGAATATACAACATTCTTCCATGTCCCATTGTTTGTGCATATAAATAGATTGTTAGGTTTACCGACTCTTGAACATGCAACATAAAATTGCCCATGGGAAAAGCAATCCGTATTCAGATCTATACCTGATTATTCTAATGATTGCCCTTTAACTTTGTTGATGCTGATTGCTAATCAAACATTCCCTGTGTCCCCGTCGTCATTTATATATCCCCCTGTGCCCCCCGGCACCTCCCTTGTAGTTGTGTCCCTGTGTCCTGGTCGTCATTTATATTCCCAGTATTCTGGTCGTCATTTGTGTCCCGGTGTCCCAGTCTGTACTTTCTCTTTGAGTGTCGAGATCGTCATTTATATTCCCTGTGTCCCGGTGTCCCGGTCATCATTTTTGTCCCGGTTGTCATTTGTGTCCCGTTGCTTTGTTGATGGTGACTGCTAATCGAACATTCCTTGTCTCCTGGTCGCTTTCTCTTTGAGTGTCCCTTTCGTCGTTTTTCGTCATTTTATGTCCCGGTTTCCCGGTCGTCATTTGTGTCCCGATGTCGAGGTCTGTAATTTCGTCAGTCGTCAAGACATGACGTAAGTCAACACACATTCATGACGTTAATCGACAGACACACATACAACTTATTTTTATATATATCTACTAGCTGTTTGAATTTGCTGTCTACCAGCAAATTTTAGTACCTTTATATATCTACTAGCAAATCTTACTAGCAAATTTTCTACTAGCAAATTTTATAGATCTACAAACAAATTTTCAATTCGTATTCAGATCTATACCTCATTATTTTAACGATGTGTCCCTTTGTCCCGGTCGTTATTTATAGTCCCTGTGTCTCGGTCGTCATTTATATTCCCTGTGTCCCAGCGTCCCGGTCGTCATTTGTGTCCCGGTGTACCGGTCTGTAATTTCTCTTCGAACAATCCCTGTGTCCCGGTCGTCATTTATATATCTTCCCTGTACCCCCGTCGTCCCCTTTGTAGTTGTGTCACTGTGTCCCGGTCGTCATTTATATTCCCTGTGTCCCGGTGTCCCAGTCTGTAATTTTTCTTTGAGGTTCCCGGTCGTCATTTATATTCCCTGTATCCCCGTGTCCCGGTCGTCATTTGTGTCCCGGTCTGTAATTTCATCAGTTGACAAACATGACGTCAGACGACACACAATTTCATGACGCATACAGCTCAATCCTTACAATGACGTCAGTCGACACACCTGAAGTCACTCGACAGACACTCAGACAACTTATTTTTATATATATAGATATATAGCTGTTGGGGGGGGGCTCGGGGGGGCATCGCGCCCCCAACCCCCCCCCGCGCGCATAAGTCGTTACACGCCATATTAGTTACCTGCCATTGTAGTTGTGTCCCTGTGTCCCACCTGTGAATTGAGATAGATATAAATATATATATTTTTTGAACTACATAAAACTTGCGAATATACAACATTCTTCGCTGTCCAATTTAACTACGTAAAACTTAAGAATATACAACATTCTTCCATGTCCCATTGTTTGTGCATATAAATAGATTGTTAGGTTTACCGACTCTTGAACATGCAACATAAAATTGTCCATGGGAAAAGCAATCCGTATTCAGATCTATACCTGATTATTCTAATGATTGCCCTTTA
The DNA here is from genome assembly GCF_032884065.1 of Artemia franciscana. NCBI lineage: Eukaryota > Metazoa > Arthropoda > Branchiopoda > Anostraca > Artemiidae > Artemia > Artemia franciscana. The sequence goes on from NW_027063631.1 coordinate 79,277, forward strand.
ACTTTGTTGATGCTGATTGCTAATCAAACATTCCCTGTGTCCCCGTCGTCATTTATATATCCCCCTGTGCCCCCCGGCACCTCCCTTGTAGTTGTGTCCCTGTGTCCTGGTCGTCATTTATATTCCCAGTATTCCGGTCGCCATTTGTGTCCCGGTGTCCCTGTCTGTACTTTCTCTTTGAGTGTCGAGGTCGTCATTTATATTCCCTGTGTCCCGGTGTCCCGGTCATCATTTTCGTCCCGGTTGTCATTTGTGTCCCGGTGCTTTGTTGATGGCGACTGCTAATCGAACATTCCTTGTCTCCTGGTCGCTTTCTCTTTGAGTGTCCCTTTCGTCATTTTTATTCCCTATGTCCCGGTGTCCCGGTCGTCATTTGTGTCCCGATGTCGAGGTCTGTAATTTCTTCAGTCATCAAGACATGACGTAAGTCAACACACAATCATGACGTTAATCGACAGACACACATACAACTTATTTTTATATATATCTACTAGCTGTTGGAATTTGCTGTCTACCAGCAAATTTTAGTACTTTTATATATCTACTAGCAAATCTTACTAGCAAATTTTCTACTAGCAAATTTTATAGATCTACAAACAAATTTTCAATTCGTATTCAGATCTATACCTCATTATTTTAACGATGTGTTCCTTTGTCCCGGTCGTTATTTATAGTCCCTGTGTCTCGGTCGTCATTTATATTCCCTGTGTCCCAGCGTCCCGGTCGTCATTTGTGTCCCGGTGTCCCGGTCCGTATTTTCTCTTCGAACAATCCCTGTGTCCCGGTCGTCATTTATATATCTTCCCTGTACCCCCGTCGTCCCCTTTGTAGTTGTGTCACTGTGTCCCGGTCGTCATTTATATTCCCTGTGTCCCGGTGTCCCAGTCTGTAATTTCTCTTTGAGGTTCCCGGTCGTCATTTATATTCCCTGTATCCCCGTGTCCCGGTCATCATTTGTGTTCCGGTCTGTAATTTCATCAGTTGACAAACATGACGTCAGTCGACAAACAATTTCATGACGCATACAGCTCAATCCTTACAATGACGTCAGTCGACACACCTGACGTCACTCGACAGACACACAGACAACTTTTTTTTATATATATAGATATATAGCTGTTGGGGGGGGGGGGGCTCGGAGGGGGGGGGGCATCGCGCCCCCAAGCCCCCCGCGCGCGTAAGTCGTTACACGCCATATTAGTTACCTGCCATTGTAGTTGTGTCCCTGTGTCCCACCTGTGAATTGAGATAGAAATAAATATATATATTTTTTGAACTACATAAAACTTGCGAATATACAACATTCTTCGCTGTCCAATTTAACTACGTAAAACTTAAGAATATACAACATTCTTCCATGTCCCATTGTTTGTGCATATAAATAGATTGTTAGGTTTACCGACTCTTGAACATGCAACATAAAATTGTCCATGGGAAAAGCAATCCGTATTCAGATCTATACCTGATTATTCTAATGATTGCCCTTTAACTTTGTTGATGGTGATTGC
>NW_027063631.1:80884-102005 GCF_032884065.1 Artemia franciscana
CCCTTTCGTCTTTTTATTCCCTATGTCCCGGTGTCCCGGTCGCCATTTGTGTCCCGATGTCGAGGTCTGTAATTTCGTCAGTCGTCAAGACATGACTTAAGTCAACACACAATCATGACGTTAATCGACAGACACACATACAACTTATTTTTATATATATCTACTAGCTGTTGGCATATGCTGTCTACCAGCAAATTTTAGTACTTACATATATCTACTAGCAAATCTTACTAGCAAATTTTCTACTAGCAAATTTTATAGATCTACAAACAAATTTTCAATTCGTATTCAGATCTATACCTCATTATTTTAACGATGTGTCCCTTTGTCCCGGTCGTTATTTATAGTCCCTGTGTCTCGGTCGTCATTTATATTCCCTGTGTCCCAGCGTCCCGGTTGTCATTTGTGTCCCGGTCTGTAATTTCTCTTCGAACAATCCCTGTGTCCCGGTCGTCATTTATATATCTTCCCTGTACCCCCGTCGTCCCCTTTGTAGTTGTGTCACTGTGTCCCGGTCGTCATTTATATTCCCTGTGTCCCGGTGTCCCAGTCTGTAATTTCTCTTTGAGGTTCCCGGTCGTCATTTATATTCCCTGTATCCCCGTGTCCCGGTCGTCATTTGTGTCCCGGTCTGTAATTTCATCAGTTGACAAACATGACGTCAGTCGACGCACAATTTCATGACGCATACAGCTCAATCCTTACAATGACGTCAGTCGACACACCTGACGTCACTCGACAGACACACAGACAACTTATTTTTATATATATAGATATATAGCTGTTGGGGGGGGGGGGCTCGGGGGGGCATCGCGCCCCCAAGCCCCCCGCGCGCGTAAGTCGTTACACGCCATATTAGTTACCTGCCATTGTAGTTGTGTCCCTGTGTCCCGCCTGTGAATTGAGATAGATATAAATATATATATTTTTTGAACTACATAAAACTTGCGAATATACAACATTCTTCGCTTTCCAATTTAACTACGTAAAACTTAAGAATATACAACATTCTTCCATGTCCCATTGTTTGTGCATATAAATAGATTGTTAGGTTTACCGACTCTTGAACATGCAACATAAAATTGTCCATGGGAAAAGCAATCCGTATTCAGATCTATACCTGATTATTCTAATGATTGCCCTTAAACTTTGTTGATGCTGATTGCTAATCAAACATTCCCTGTGTTCCCGTCGTCATTTATATATCCCCCTGTGCCCCCCAGCACCCCTCTTGTAGTTGTGTCCCTGTGTCCTGGTCGTCATTTATATTCCCAGTATTCCAGTCGTCATTTGTGTCCCGGTGTCCCAGTCTGTACTTTCTTTTTGAGTGTCGAGGATCCTTACAATGACGTCAGTCGACACACCTGACGTCACTCGACAGACATACAGACAACTTATTTTTATATATATAGATATATAGCTGTTGGGGGGGGGCTCGGGGGGCATCGCACCCCCAAGCCCCCCGCGCGCGTAAGTCGTTACACGCCATATTAGTTACCTGCCATTGTAGTTGTGTCCCTGTGTCCCACCTGTGAATTGAGATAGATATAAATATATATATTTTTTGAACTACATAAAACTTGCGAATATACAACATTCTTCGCTGTCCAATTTAACTACGTAAAACTTAAGAATATACAACATTCTTCCATGTCCCATTGTTTGTGCATATAAATAGATTGTTAGGTTTACCGACTCTTGAACATGCAACATAAAATTGTCCATGGGAAAAGCAATCCACCGGGACACAGGGAATATAAATGACGACCGGGACACAGTGACACAACTACAAAGGGGACGACGGGGGTACAAGGAATATATATAAATGACGACCGGGACACAGGGATTGTTCGAAGAGAAATTACAGACCGGGACACCGGGACACAAATGACGACCGGGACGCTGGGACACAGGGAATATAAATGACGACCGAGACACAGGGACTATAAATAACGACCGGGACAAAGGGACACATCGTTAAAATAATGAGGTATAGATCTGAATACGAATTGAAAATTTGTTTGTAGATCTATAAAATTTGCTAGTAGAAAATTTGCTAGTAAGATTTGCTAGTAGATATATAAAAGTAATAAAATTTGCTGGTAGACAGCAAATTCCAACAGCTAGTAGATATATATAAAAATAAGTTGTATGTGTGTCTGTCGATTAACGTCATGATTGTGTTGACTTACGTCATGTCTTGACGACTGACGAAATTACAGACCTCGACATCGGGACACAAATGACGACCGGGACACCGGGACATAGGGAATAAAAATGACGAAAGGGACACTCAAAGAGAAAGCAACCAGGAGACAAGGAATGTTCGATTAGCAATCACCATCAACAAAGCACTTGGACACAAATGACAACCGGGACGAAAATGATGACCGGGACACCGGGACACAGGGAATATAAATGACGACCTCGACACTCAAAGAGAAAGTACAGAATGGGACACCGGGACACAAATGACGACCGGAATGCTGGGAATATAAATGACGACCAGGACACAGGGACACAACTACAAGGGGGGTGCCGGGGGGCACAAGGAGATATATAAATGACGACGGGGACACAGGGAATGTTTGATTAGCAATCAGCATCAACAAAGTTAAAGGGCAATCATTAGAATAATCAGGTATATATCTGAATACGGATTGCTTTTCCCATGGACAATTTTATGTTGCATATTCAAGAGTCGGTAAACCTAACAATCTATTTATATGCACAAACAATGGGACATGGAAGAATGTTGGTATATTCTTAAGTTTTACGTAGTTAAATTGGACAGCGAAGAATGTTGTATATTCGCAAGTTTTATGTAGTTCAAAAAATATATATATTTATATCTATCTCAATTCACAGGTGGGACACAGGGACACAACTACAATGGCAGGTAACTAATATGGCGTGTAACGACTTACGCGCGCGGGGGCTTGGGGGCGCGATGCCCCCCCGAGCCCCCCCCCCCCCAACAGCTATATATCTATATATATAAAAATAAGTTGTCTGTGTGTCTGTCGAGTGACGTCAGGTGTGTCGACTGACGTCATTGTAAGGATTGAGCTGTATGCGTCATGAAATTGTGTGTCGACTGACGTTATGTTTGTCAACTGATGAAATTACAGACCGGGACACAAATGACGACCGGGACACGGGGACACAGGGAATATAAATGACGACCGGGAACCTCAAAGAGAAATTACAGACTGGGACACCGGGACACAGGGAATATAAATGACGACCGTGACACAGTGACACAACTACAAAGGGGACGACGGGGGTACAGGGAAGATATATAAATGACGACCGGGACACAGGGATTGTTCGAAGAGAAATTACAGACCGGGACACCGGGACACAAATGACGACCGGGACGCTGGGACACAGGGAATATAAATGACGACCGAGACACAGGGACTATAAATAACGACCGGGACAAAGGGACACATCGTTAAAATAATGAGGTATAGATCTGAATACGAATTGAAAATTTGTTTGTAGATCTATAAAATTTGCTAGTAGAAAATTTGCTAGTAAGATTTGCTAGTAGATATATAAAAGTACTAAAATTTGCTGGTAGACAGCAAATTCCAACAGCTAGTAGATATATATAAAAATAAGTTGTATGTGTGTCTGTCGATTAACGTCATGATTGTGCGTTGACTTACGTCATGTCTTGACGACTGACGAAATTACAGACCTCGACATCGGGACACAAATGACGACCGGGACACCGGGACATAGGGAATAAAAATGACGAAAGGGACACTCAAAGAGAAAGCGACCAGGAGACAAGGAATGTTCGATTAGCAATCACCATCAACAAAGCACCGGGACACAAATGACAACCGGGACGAAAATGATGACCGGGACACAGGGAATATAAATGACGACCTCGACACTCAAAGAAAAAGTACAGACTGGGACACCGGGACACAAATGACGACCGGAATACTGGGAATATAAATGACGACCAGGACACAGGGACACAACTACAAGGGGGGTGCCGGGGGGCACAGGGAGATATATAAATGACGACGGGGACACAGGGAATGTTTGATTAGCAATCAGCATCAACAAAGTTAAAGGGCAATCATTAGAATAATCAGGTATAGATCTGAATACGGATTGCTTTTCCCATGGACAATTTTATGTTGCATGTTCAAGAGTCGGTAAACCTAACAATCTATTTATATGCACAAACAATGGGACATGGAAGAATGTTGTATATTCTTAAGTTTTACGTAGTTAAATTGGACAGCGAAGAATGTTGTATATTCGCAAGTTTTATGTAGTTCAAAAAATATATATATTTATATCTATCTCAATTCACAGGTGGGACACAGGGACACAACTACAATGGCAGGTAATTAATATGGCGTGTAACGACTTACGCGCACGGGGGGCTTGGGGGCGCGATGCCCCCCAAAGCCCCCCCCCCCAACAGCTATATATCTATATATATAAAAATAAGTTGTCTGTGTGTCTGTCGAGTGACGTCAGGTGTGTCGACTGACGTCATTGTAAGGATTGAGCTGTATGCGTCATGAAATTGTGTATCGACTGACGTCATGTTTGTCAACTGATGAAATTACAGACCGGGACACAAATGACGACCGGGACACGGGGATACAGGGAATATAAATGACGACCGGGAACCTCAAAGATAAATTACAGACTGGGACACCGGGACACAGGGAATATAAATGACGACCGGGACACAGTGACACAACTACAAAGAGGACGACGGGGGTACAGGGAAGATATATAAATGACGACCAGGACACAGGGATTGTTCGAAGAGAAATTACAGACCGGGACACCGGGACACAAATGACGACCGGGACGCTGGGACACAGGGAATATAAATGACGACCGAGACACAGGGACTATAAATAACGACCGGGACAAAGGGACACATCGTTAAAATAATGAGGTATAGATCTGAATACGAATTGAAAATTTGTTCGTAGATCTATAAAATTTGCTAGTAGAAAATTTGCTAGTAAGATTTGCTAGTAGATATATAAAAGTACTAAAATTTGCTGGTAGACAGCAAATTCCAACAGCTAGTAGATATATATAAAAATAAGTTGTATGTGTGTCTGTCGATTAACGTCATGATTGTGTGTTGACTTACGTCATGTCTTGACGACTGACGAAATTACAGACCTCGACATCGGGACACAAATGACGACCGGGACACCGGGACATAGGGAATAAAAATGACGAAAGGGACACTCAAAGAGAAAGCGACCAGGAGACAAGAAATGTTCGATTAGCAATCACCATCAACAAAGCACCGGGACACAAATGACAACCGGGACGAAAATGATGACCGGGACACAGGGAATATAAATGACGACCTCGACACTCAAAGAGAAAGAACCGACTGGGACACCGGGACACAAATGACGACCGGAATACTGGGAATATAAATGACGACCAGGACACAGGGACACAACTACAAGGGGGTGCCGGGGGGCACAGGGGGATATATAAATGATGACGGGGACACAGGGAATGTTTGATTAGCAATCAGCATCAACAAAGTTAAAGGGCAATCATTAGAATAATCAGGTATAGATCTGAATACGGATTGCTTTTCCCATGGACAATTTTATGTTGCATGTTCAAGAGTCGGTAAACCTAACAATCTATTTATATGCACAAACAATGGGACATGGAAGAATGTTGTATATTCTTAAGTTTTACGTAGTTAAATTGGACAGCGAAGAATGTTGTATATTCGCAAGTTTTATGTAGTTCAAAAAATATATATATTTATATCTATCTCAATTCACAGGTGGGACACAGGGACACAACTAAAATGGCAGGTAACTAATATGGCGTGTAACGACTTACGCGCGTTGGGGGCTTGGGGGCGCGATGCCCCCCGAGCCCCCCCCCCAACAGCTATATATCTATATATATAAAAATAAGTTGTCTTTGTGTCTGTCGAGTGACGTCAGGTGTGTCGACTGACGTCATTGTAAGGATTGAGCTGTATGCGTCATGAAATTGTGTGTCGACTGACGTCATGTTTGTCAAATGATGATATTACAGACCGGGACACAAATGACGACCGGGACACGGGGATTCAGGGAATATAAATGACGACCGGGAACCTCAAAGAGAAATTACAGACTGGGACACCGGGACACAGGGAATATAAATGACGACCGGGACACAGTGACACAACTACAAAGGGGACGACGGGGGTACAGGGAAAATATATAAATGACGACCGGGACACAGGGGATTGTTCGAAGAGAAATTACAGACCGGGACACCGGGACACAAATGACGACCGGGACGCTGGGACACAGGGAATATAAATGACGACCGAGACACAGGGACTATAAATAACGACCGGGACAAAGGGACACATCGTTAAAATAATGAGGTATAGATCTGAATACGAATTGAAAATTTGTTTGTAGATCTATAAAATTTGCTAGTAGAAAATTTGCTAGTAAGATTTGCTAGTAGATATATAAAAGTACTAAAATTTGCTGGTAGACAGCAAATTCCAACAGCTAGTAGATATATATAAAAATAAGTTGTATGTGTGTCTGTCGATTAACGTCATGATTGTGTGTTGACTTACGTCATGTCTTGACGACTGACGAAATTACAGACCTCGACATCGGGACACAAATGAGGACCGGGACACCGGGACATTGGGAATAAAAATGACGAAAGGGACACTCAAAGAGAAAGCAACCAGGAGACAAGGAATGTTCGATTAGCAATAACCATCAACAAAGCACCGGGACACAAATGACAACCGGGACGAAAATGATGACCGGGACACCGGGACACAGGGAATATAAATGACGACCTCGACACTCAAAGAGAAAGTACAGACTGGGACACCGGGACACAAATGACGACCGGAATGCTGGGAATATAAATGACGACCAGGACACAGGGACACAACTACAAGGGGGGTGCCGGGGGGCACAGGGGGATATATAAATGACGACGGGGACATAGGGAATGTTTGATTAGCAATCAGCATCAACAAAGTTAAAGGGCAATCATTAGAATAATCAGGTATAGATCTGAATACGGATTGCTTTTCCCGTGGACAATTTTATGTTGCATGTTCAAGAGTCGGTAAACCTAACAATCTATTTATTAGACTATTTTATGATTGCAAATGGTAAAGAATGTGATTAAAGGCTCTTTCCCTATTTCAAAAGTTTTAGTTTTCGAGGGTAATAGCTACGTATGTTGAAAAAATGAAGATATTAGACTATTTTATGATTGCAAATGGTAAAGAATGTGATTAAAGGCTCTTTTCCTATGTCAAAAGTTTTAGTTTTCGAGGGTAATAGCTACGTATGTTGAAAAAATGAAGATATTAGACTATTTTATAATTGCAAATGGTAACGAATGTGATTAAAGGCTCTTTTCCTATGTCAAAAGTTTTAGTTTTCGAGGGTAATAGCTATGTATGTTGAAAAAATGAAGATATTAGACTATTTTATGATTGCAAATGGTAAAGAATGTGATTAAAGGCTCTTTTCCTATGTCAAAAGTTTTAGTTTTCGAGGGTAATAGCTATGTATGTTGAAAAAATTAAGATATTAGACTATTTTATGATTGCAAATGGTAAAGAATGTGATTAAAGGCTCTTTTCCTATGTCGAAAGTTTTAGTTTTCGAGGGTAATAGCTACGTATGTTGAAAAAATGAAGATATTAGACTATTTTATAAATGCAAATGGTAACGAATTTGATTAAAGGCTCTTTTCCTATGTCAAAAGTTTTAGTTTTCGAGGGTAATAGCTATGTATGTTGAAAAAATGAAGATATTAGACTATTTTATGATTGCAAATGGTAAAGAATGTGATTAAAGGCTCTTTTCCTATGTCAAAAGTTTTAGTTTTCGAGGGTAATAGCTACGTATGTTGAAAAAATGAAGATATTAGACTATTTTATAATTGCAAATGGTAAAGAATGTGCTTAAAGGCTCTTTTCCTATGGCAAAAGTTTTAGTTTTCGAGGGTAATAGCTACGTATGTTGGAAAAATGAAGATATTAGACTATTTTATGATTGCAAATGGTAAAGAATGTGATTAAAGGCTCTTTTCCTATGTCAAAAGTTTTAGTTTTCGAGGGTAATAGCTACGTATGTTGAAAAAATGAAGATATTAGACTATTTTATGATTGCAAATGGTAAAGAATGTGATTAAAGGCTCTTTTCCTATTTCAAAAGTTTTAGTTTTCGAGGGTAGTAGCTACGTTTGTTGGAAAAATGAAGATATTAGACTATTTTATGATTGCACATGGTAAAGAAAGTGATTAAAGGCTCTTTTCCTATGTCAAAAGTTTTAGTTTACGAGGGTAATAGCTACGTATGTTGAAAAAATGAAGATATTAGACTATTTTATGATTGCAAATGGTAAAGAATGTGATTAAAGGCTCTTTTCCTATGTCAAAAGTTTTAGTTTTCGAGGGTAATAGCTACGAATGTTGAAAAAATGAATATATGAGACTATTTTATGATTGCAAATGGTAAAGAATGTGATTAAAGGCTCTTTTCCTATTTCAAAAGTTTTAGTTTTCGAGGGTAATAGCTACGTATGTTGGAAAAATGAAGATATTAGACTATTTTATGATTGCACAGGGTAAAAAATGTGCTTAAAGGCTCTTTTCCTATGGCAAAAATTTTAGTTTTCGAGGGTAATAGCTACGTATGTTGGAAAAATGAAGATATTAGACTATTTTATGATTGCACATGGTAAAGAATGTGATTAAAGGCTCTTTTCCTATGTCAAAAGTTTTAGTTTTCGAGGGTAATAGCTACGTATGTTGAAAAAATGAAGATATTAGACTATTTTATGATTGCACATGGTAAAGAAAGTGCTTAAGGGTTCTTTTCCTATGTCAAAAGTTTTAGTTTTCGAGGGTAATAGCTACGTATGTTGAAAAAATGAAAATATTAGACTATTTTATGATTGCAAATGGTAAAGAAAGTGCTTAAAGGCTCTTTTCCTATTTCAAAAGTTTTAGTTTTCGAGGGTAATAGCTACGTATGTTGAAAAAATGAAGATATTAGACTATTTTATAATTGCACATGGTAAAGAATGTGATTAAAGGCTCTTTTCCTCTGTCAAAAGTTTTAGTTTTCGAGGGTAATAGCTACGCAGTTGAAAAAATGAAGATATTAGACTATTTTATGATTGCAAATGGTAAAGAATGTGATTAAAGGCTCTTTTCCTATGTCAAAAGTTTTAGTTTTCGAGGGTAATAGCTACTTATGTTGAAAAAATGAAGATATTAGACTATTTTATAATTGCAAATGGTAACGAATGTGATTAAAGGCTCTTTTCCTATGTCAAAAGTTTTAGTTTTCGAGGGTAATAGCTATGTATGTTGAAAAAATGAAGATATTAGACTATTTTATGATTGCAAATGGTAAAGAATGTGATTAAAGGCTCTTTTCCTATGTCAAAAGTTTTAGTTTTCGAGGGTAATAGCTACGTATGTTGAAAAAATGAAGATATTAGACTATTTTATAATTGCAAATGGTAAAGAATGTGCTTAAAGGCTCTTTTCCTATGGCAAAAGTTTTAGTTTTCGAGGGTAATAGCTACGTATGTTGGAAAAATGAAGATATTAGACTATTTTATGATTGCACATGGTAAAGAAAGTGCTTAAAGGCTCTTTTCCTATTTCAAAAGTTTTAGTTTTCGAGGGTAATAGCTACGTATGTTGAAAAAATGAAGATATTAGATTATTTTATGATTGCAAATGGTAAAGAATGTGATTAAAGGCTCTTTTCCTATGTCAAAAGTTTTAGTTTTCAAGGGTAATAGCTACGTATGTTGAAAAAATGAAGATATTAGGCTATTTTATGATTGCAAATGGTAAAGAATGTGATTAAAGGCTCTTTTCCTATGTCAAAAGTTTTAGGATTCGAGGGTAATAGCTACGTATGTTGAAAAAATGAATATATTCGACTATTTTATGATTGCAAATGGTAAAGAATGTGATTAAAGGCTCTTTTCCTATTTCAAAATTTTAGTTTTCGAGGGTAATAGCTAAGTATGTTGGAAAAATGAAGATATTAGACTATTTTATGATTGCACATGGTAAAAAATGTGCTTAAAGGCTATTTTCCTATGGCAAAAGTTTTAGTTTTCGAGGGTAATAGCTACGTATGTTGGAAAAATGAAAATATTAGACTATTTTATGATTGCACATGGTAAAAAATGTGATTAAAGGCTCTTTTCTTATGTCAAAAGTTTTAGTTTTCGAGGGTAATAGCTACGTATGTTGAAAAAATGAAGATATTAGACTATTTTATGATTGCACATGGTAAAGAAAGTGCTTAAAGGCTCTTTTCCTATGTCAAAAGTTTTAGTTTTCGAGGGTAATAGCTACGTATGTTGAAAAAATGAAGATATTAGACTATTTTATGATTGCAAATGGTAAAGAAAGTGCTTAAAGGCTCTTTTCCTATTTCAAAAGTTTTAGTTTTCGAGGGTAATAGCTACGTATGTTGAAAAAATGAAGATATTAGACTATTTTATAATTGCAAATGGTAACGAATGTGATTAAAGGCTCTTTTCCTATTTCAAAAGTTTTCGTTTTCGAGGGTAATAGCTACGTATGTTAGAAAAATGAAGATATTAGACTATTTTATGATTGCACATAGTAAAGAATGTGATTAAAGGCTCTTTTCCTATGTCAAAAGTTTTAGTTTTCGAGGGTAATAGCTACGTATGTTGAAAAAATGAAGATATTAGACTATTTTATAATTGCAAATGGTAAAGAATGTGATTAAAGGCTCTTTTCCTATTTCAAAAGTTTTAGTTTTCGAGGGTAATAGCTACGTATGTTGGAAAAATGAAGATATTAGACTATTTTATGATTGCACATGGTAAAGAAAGTGATTAAAGGCTCTTTTCCTATGTCAAAAGTTTTAGTTTACGAGGGTAATAGCTACGTATGTTGAAAAAATGAAGATATTAGACTATTTTATGATTGCACATGGTAAAGAAAGTGCTTAAAGGCTCTTTTCCTATGTCAAAAGTTTTAGTTTTCGAGGGTAATAGCTACGAATGTTGAAAAAATGAATATATGAGACTATTTTATGATTGCAAATGGTAAAGAATGTGATTAAAGGCTCTTTTCCTATTTCAAAAGTTTTAGTTTTCGAGGGTAATAGCTACGTATGTTGGAAAAATGAAGATATTAGACTATTTTATGATTGCACAGGGTAAAAAATGTGCTTAAAGGCTCTTTTCCTGTGGCAAAAATTTTAGTTTTCGAGGGTAATAGCTACGTATGTTGGAAAAATGAAGATATTAGACTATTTTATGATTGCACATGGTAAAGAATGTGATTAAAGGCTCTTTTCCTATGTCAAAAGTTTTAGTTTTCGAGGGTAATAGCTACGTATGTTGAAAAAATGAAGATATTAGACTATTTTATGATTGCAAATGGTAAAGAAAGTGCTTAAAGGCTCTTTTCCTATTTCAAAAGTTTTAGTTTTCGAGGGTAATAGCTACGTATGTTGAAAAAATGAAGATATTAGACTATTTTATAATTGCACATGGTAAAGAATGTGATTAAAGGCTCTTTTCCTCTGTCAAAAGTTTTAGTTTTCGAGGGTAATAGCTACGCAGTTGAAAAAATGAAGATATTAGACTATTTTATGATTGCAAATGGTAAAGAATGTGATTAAAGGCTCTTTTCCTATGTCAAAAGTTTTAGTTTTCGAGGGTAATAGCTACTTATGTTGAAAAAATGAAGATATTAGACTATTTTATAATTGCAAATGGTAACGAATGTGATTAAAGGCTCTTTTCCTATGTCAAAAGTTTTAGTTTTCGAGGGTAATAGCTATGTATGTTGAAAAAATGAAGATATTAGACTATTTTATGATTGCAAATGGTAAAGAATGTGATTAAAGGCTCTTTTCCTATGTCAAAAGTTTTAGTTTTCGAGGGTAATAGCTACGTATGTTGAAAAAATGAAGATATTAGACTATTTTATAATTGCAAATGGTAAAGAATGTGCTTAAAGGCTCTTTTCCTATGGCAAAAGTTTTAGTATTCGATGGTAATAGCTACGTATGTTGGAAAAATGAAGATATTAGACTATTTTATGATTGCACATGGTAAAGAAAGTGCTTAAAGGCTCTTTTCCTATTTCAAAAGTTTTAGTTTTCGAGGGTAATAGCTACGTATGTTGAAAAAATGAAGATATTAGATTATTTTATGATTGCAAATGGTAAAGAATGTGATTAAAGGCTCTTTTCCTATGTCAAAAGTTTTAGTTTTCAAGGGTAATAGCTACGTATGTTGAAAAAATGAAGATATTAGACTATTTTATGATTGCAAATGGTAAAGAATGTGATTAAAGGCTCTTTTCCTATGTCAAAAGTTTTAGGATTCGAGGGTAATAGCTACGTATGTTGAAAAAATGAATATATTAGACTATTTTATGATTGCAAATGGTAAAGAATGTGATTAAAGGCTCTTTTCCTATTTCAAAATTTTAGTTTTCGAGGGTAATAGCTAAGTATGTTGGAAAAATGAAGATATTAGACTATTTTATGATTGCACATGGTAAAAAATGTGCTTAAAGGCTCTTTTCCTATGGCAAAAGTTTTAGTTTTCGAGGGTAATAGCTACGTATGTTGAAAAAATGAAGATATTAGACTATTTTATGATTGCACATGGTAAAGAAAGTGCTTAAAGGCTCTTTTCCTATGTCAAAAGTTTTAGTTTTCGAGGGTAATAGCTACGTATGTTGAAAAAATGAAGATATTAGACTATTTTATGATTGCAAATGGTAAAGAAAGTGCTTAAAGGCTCTTTTCCTATTTCAAAAGTTTTAGTTTTCGAGGGTAATAGCTACGTATGTTGAAAAAATGAAGATATTAGACTATTTTATAATTGCAAATGGTAACGAATGTGATTAAAGGCTCTTTTACTATTTCAAAAGTTTTCGTTTTCGAGGGTAATAGCTACGTATGTTAGAAAAATGAAGATATTAGACTATTTTATGATTGCACATGGTAAAGAATGTGATTAAAGGCTCTTTTCCTATGTCAAAAGTTTTAGTTTTCGAGGGTAATAGCTACGTATGTTGAAAAAATGAAGATATTAGACTATTTTATAATTGCAAATGGTAAAGAATGTGATTAAAGGCTCTTTTCCTATTTCAAAAGTTTTAGTTTTCGAGGGTAATAGCTACGTATGTTGGAAAAATGAAGATATTAGACTATTTTATGATTGCACATGGTAAAGAAAGTGATTAAAGGCTCTTTTCCTATGTCAAAAGTTTTAGTTTACGAGGGTAATAGCTACGTATGTTGAAAAAATGAAGATATTAGACTATTTTATGATTGCAAATGGTAAAGAATGTGATTAAAGGCTCTTTTCCTATGTCAAAAGTTTTAGTTTTCGAGGGTAATAGCTACGTATGTTGAAAAAATGAATATATGAGACTATTTTATGATTGCAAATGGTAAAGAATGTGATTAAAGGCTCTTTTCCTATTTCAAAAGTTTTAGTTTTCGAGGGTAATAGCTACGTATGTTGGAAAAATGAAGATATTAGACTATTTTATGATTGCACACGGTAAAGAATGTGATTAAAGGCTCTTTTCCTATGTCAAAAGTTTTAGTTTTTGAGGGTAATAGCTACGTATGTTGAAAAAATGAAGATACTAGACTATTTTATGATTGCACATGGTAAAGAAAGTGCTTAAAGGCTCTTTTCCTATGTCAAAAGTTTTAGTTTTCGAGGGTAATAGCTACGTATGTTGAAAAAATGAAGATATTAGACTATTTTATGATTGCAAATGGTAAAGAAAGTGCTTAAAGGCTCTTTTCCTATGTCAAAAGTTTTAGTTTTCGAGGGTAATAGCTACGTATGTTGAAAAAATGAAGATATTAGACTATTTTATGATTGCAAATGGTAAAGAAAGTGCTTAAAGGCTCTTTTCCTATTTCAAAAGTTTTAGTTTTCGAGGGTAATAGCTACGTATGTTGAAAAAATGAAGATATTAGACTATTTTATAATTGCACATGGTAAAGAATGTGATTAAAGGCTCTTTTCCTCTGTCAAAAGTTTTAGTTTTCGAGGGTAATAGCTACGCAGTTGAAAAAATGAAGATATTAGACTATTTTATGATTGCAAATGGTAAAGAATGTGATTAAAGGCTCTTTTCCTATGTCAAAAGTTTTAGTTTTCGAGGGTAATAGCTACGTATGTTGAAAAAATGAAGATATTAGACTATTTTATAATTGCAAATGGTAACGAATGTGATTAAAGGCTCTTTTCCTATGTCAAAAGTTTTAGTTTTCGAGGGTAATAGCTATGTATGTTGAAAAAATGAATATATTAGACTATTTTATGATTGCAAATGGTAAAGAATGTGATTAAAGGCTCTTTTCCTATGTCAAAAGTTTTAGTTTTCGAGGGTAATAGCTACGATTGCCTTTGGATATAGTTGGATTGATCTGGTTTTTGTTGGCCACTAAAGACAAAATTTTTGAGAAAAGCTCGAAGGCCGGTACGAGGGTAAATAAGAAAGGCATATCGAAGGTAAGATTTTGGCATAATATTTAATACCCTAAGATGAGCGATGAAGGTATAAAACAACTGATAAAGGAGATGCAAAGTCTAAGAGCCTCAGTAAATAAAATAGAGGTTTTGGCTGAGGGAATTGAAGGCCTAAAGACGATTTTTTCGGAATTTTCTTGCAAGGTAGAGGAAACCAACAGAGCAATTAAATCGGAGATAGCGGGACTGGCATTAAGCTGCTCGACTGTTAATAAAGATTTGCGGAAAACCCAGTCCAAGATAGATTTTCTTGAAAAAGAATTGAAGAACATGAATTTGATTATATACAATTTTGAGCCTAAACATCGAGGACCCAGTCTAGCGTCAGATATTTTGTCATGCTTAAATGAAATTGTCCCGAATTTGGATCTAGAGAGGCGAGACATAAAGGATATTTTCCGCCTTCACTCTAAAAATAATGGCGTGCCCCCGGTTGTCATTAAATTTATTAGCAAGCCTCTGAGAGATTTGGTGTTGAGATCCTCTGGGCTATTTAGCCGTCATAAGTTGTATATATCCCCTGACTACACGGAAAGAGAGCGTATGGCTCGAGATAAGTTAAAACCACTGCTAGCGGAGGCTAGGTCAAAAAATATGCCTGCTAAATTAAGGGGGGTAAGGCTAATTTTACAGGACAAGATTTTGACGTATGATTTTGAGAATGAGAAAATAATTGAAGTAAGTGGTCCAAGTGTTAGAGATATGGTCCCAATAGCTATGGGAAGGCTTCAAGGTCAGAGCCGTCAGTCCCTTGACCATGAGACTCCAACGCGTAGCAGGGCAGAATCTACAGGTAGCTTGCAAGGATATTTTTCAGCCAATGAAAATGAATTGGACGATCCAAACACGGATATTCGAACCACAACGACATTTATTACACCGAAAAATACGGTCGCTTTGAAGATGCCCGGGAGGCCTGAACCACGGGCCAAACGCGACCATGCTAGGATAATAAGTCCAAGTGACGATCAAAATCAACCTATCAGAAAGTCACGATTAGTGGGAGTGCTCAACCAGGAAGCACCAATGGATGGCAGTGGTCTTGAGGTGAGGGCAAGTGATGGTGAAAGCGTGTCAAGAGAACAGCCGAGTCAAGGGTCTATAGTAACTGCTGGTGATGAATAGGAAACGGGGGGCCATAGTGAAAATTCTAGTGAAAGGGTAGTACGCATGGTGCATTGGAATATTCAAGGGTTTTCAGCGACAAAACTAAGTAATCTGTTGAAGGAAGCGTGTATTGATAATGAAAAGAAAGATATAGTTGGACTAGTAGAGACATGGAGTGATGGGAAAAACCCATTAAGTGTTGAAGGGTACAATGTTTTTGAAAGAGTGAGAAATAAATCAAGTAATGGTCGACATTATGGGGGGATAGCGATATTGATCCGGGATGATATATTTGATAGCATCCATAGGCTATTGAGTGCGTCAGAAAATATTGTGTGGTTACAAATGTCCATGTGGGATAAGAGGTATGTTATAGGCTGTGTATATATACCCCCTGAAAATAGTTCTTATATGAATGAGTATACATGGGACATATTAATTGAGGAGTATGTTAATTATGTTGAGCTGTTTAGTGACCATTTTTTTGTATTACTAGGTGATTTCAACGCCTACACGGGTACGAGTACAGAGGTTGAAGACATACAGGTGGATCTTGGCAACCCTTGCTTATCAGGTATGGAGAGTATGGTTGAATGGTATGGAAGAAACGGATGTCCGAAAGGTAGGACAAGCAAAGATGAAACTATGAGGAAAAATAGGTGGGGCCATAAGTTGATAAATTTTTGTAGTGAGGGTCGGTTGATAATTTTGAATGGAAGGGTGGGTAAAGATCATGAAAGGGGAGATTTTACGTGCTTTGGTTCGGGGAAGCCTAGCGTGATTGATTATATTATGGTTGATAGGAGGTTATGGGAAAATTGTTTGGATTTTTATGTTATGGATGTTGTAGGATCAGACCACCAGCCAATAGAGGTAGTCATGAAGGCAGGACAGGCGAAGAAATGGATGTATGAGATAGAGGGTGAGAGATATAGTTGGAGGAATAAGGGGAAGAGGGAAGATAAGGGTAGGAAGGTAATGAAGCAGCAGATTAGGGTAGATTGTATGGAGGAAAACCGTTTGAAAAATTTGTTGGAAAGTGAACAGATGCAGAAAAGGGCAGAGGAATGCATATATATACTGGGAGAAGGGAAGTTAGAAGAAGCCGTGCAAGAAATATCAGAGGAAGTATACCAGAAATGCAGTGGGATATCAAATAACAAGGAGAGGGTGAGAAATACAAACGAATTCTTTGATGAGGATTGTCGGAGGCTGAAAGTAAACCTTATTCAACTTCTCAGGAAAGTGAAAGGAGCACTAAATGACCAGGAAATGAATAAACACTTATCGGAGTACCGAACAGAGAGAAAAATCTACAAGAGGTTATTAAAAATGAGAAAAAAAAACAAGTAGAAGAGATTAGGGCTATAAAGATCAGCGAGGAATACTTGTCAAAAGACCCAAAACAGTTTTGGAGTGAAGTAAGGCGGGAATTCAAGGCCAACGACAAACTCATACCTCCAGCTGAGTCGTGGAAAACATACCTGGAGCAGGACACTAGCAAAAGGGAGCAATATGAAGACGGTATAGGGAGTCTAGTAGAGGAGCTACGAGAGCAGAATGGTTTCCCCTTAAGACAAAAGGATTATAGTCTATTAGAACCGATTAAGGTAGAGGAAGTTTGTGCAAGCCTAAAAGGAATGAAGGGATCTTCGGCGCCGGGGGTGGATGGAATACCAGCAAAGATTTGGAAAATGGGGAAAACAGTTCTAGTACCAGTTTTAGCAGCAGTTTTCAGTTTTGTGACTGAAAATAGGAAATGGCCTGACCAGTGGAATGTGTCAGTAGGAATACCAATTTTCAAAAAAGGTAACAGACAGGATCATAGTAATTATAGAATAATTAGTTTAGGAAATGTGATGAGTAAGATTTTCTGCAAGGTTATAGACTCAAGATTAGGGAAGTGGTTGGAGGTAAAGGCACTGCTATCCCCTTTTCAGGTAGGGTTTAGAAAAAATCATAGTGCAGTAGATCATATTTTTACTTTGAGAATTATGGTAGAGAAGTATAGGAAAGGAAAAGGGGGGAGGTTATATGCAGCGTTTTTAGACCTGAAAGGAGCATATGATAATGTCGATAGGAACCTGTTAATGTTAAACCTGTTATCTTTAGGACTGCCTCACTATTTCGTATTGTTGCTGTGCGAAATGTATAAATACGTGAAGTTAGTAGTGAAAGTCGCGGAAAGTGCTCAACTCCAGTGCAATCTTTATTGGGACTAAAGCAGGGATGTGTGCTGTCACCAAAATTGTTTAGCCTCTATTTAAATGATGCCAATGAATTTTTCGCTAAGAATAATGCACCAATGTTATCGATAGATTTGCTTAAACTGTGCTTACTACTATTTGCTGACGACATCGTATTACTGGCTGAAACAAAGGAGAAACTGCAACAATTATTAGAGATTACGGAGGTTTATTTGGAAGAGAAGAAGTTAATCCTGAACACATCGAAGTCAGTGGTGATGGTATTTGGTCGTAAAGCCATGGAAAGTGAAGATGTGAATTTTTTCTTTAAAGGTGAAACTATACCAGTGAATAATGAATTTGTTTATCTTGGGGTAAAGTTTACTAGTAATGGGAAATTCAATGGGCATCTGGATCTAGCGAATGCAAGGGGGAGGTATATTAGCGGTGAAATAGCGAGGAGTAGTCTTAGACGGGTGAGATATTAGAGTACATAAGAGGATTTGGACAAGTAAGATAGTACCGGCGATGCATTATGGAGCAGAGATCTGGGGCTATCGGAAAGGTCCAAAACTTGAGGTGGTTATGATGAGATATTATAAGAGGATGTTAGGACTATGGGATTCGTTTAGTAATTTGGTAATCCAGGGGGATTTAGGGCTAGTATCGCTGCGATCTATGAGGCTAGTGACCATGGTGAGATATTGGGTTAGGATACTGGGTATGCAGAGATTTACGGTAGCGAAGGCAGCATACTTAGAGGCGTTGAGACAGAATAGTAAAACAGGGTGGCCGGCGGAGATTAAGGACATCTTAGACAAGTGTGGATTAGGAGAATGGTGGAATGAAGGAAAGGGGATTATGGGTATGGAGGAAATAGTAATAAGGGAGGTACAAGAGAGATTGAAGAATCAAGAAATACAGATATGGTGGGCAAGTCTGGATCGTTCAGGGTCGTTAAAATTTTATAAACAGATAAAGAGGAGTTGGGGGGAGGAGGTATTTTGGAAGGTTGGGTTAAGTAGAGAGGATTTGAAGGCGTATTTGGATTGGAGGGGAAATGGATTTTTGATTGGGGAGAAAAGAAAGTATCAAGGGAGAAAAGGGGAGAAGGTAGTATCTATTGCTTGTCCTATGTGCGGATCTCAGGATGAAAGTTTAATACATTTTGTGTGTGAATGTGTCGAATTGAATGATTGGAGGCGTGAGATGTATGGTAAAGAAAAATTGAATGAGATATGGATGGTAGATAGAATGAATGATACAAATTTCCTGAGTATCAAAAGGATAGCAAGGTTTTTCAGGATTGCAGCGGTGCATCGGGAGCGTTTTCTTTAAATTGTTTTAATTTAATGTAGTTAATTTGTTGTTTGTGTATTATGTAATTTTCCTATGGCCCACGGGCTTTTTTTTCTGGAATACTTTATTATTAATTATTATTATAAGACACAATATGAATTATTATTATAAGTCACAAAGACAGCAAGTCTTAATAATTTGAGGCCTAGATCTGGAGAATTTCCTAAGCAAATCCTTTCTTCTCTCCACGTTCCCGGAATAGAATTACACTAAATTTCCTCCGTTGAATCCTAGTTGAGAGTCAACTTTTTCCCATCAAGATTGGAAGTGCTCTCCCTTTCCCGTTATATGATATAAAACACAAGAATTTCTTTTTCTCTTCTTTTTTTTTCTCTCTCTTTCAATCGGGAAAGCGGAAGATTTATGGGATGACTAATTAAGCGTGGGGGTCCTTGGCAATATTTTTAGAATAGGTTGTTAAGAGTGAAAATATTATTAATAAAGGAGAAAAGTTCGTTAATCCTTAGTAAGAAGAAAAGTTTTTATGATTAACTTATTTTGTCGTTAGTTTAGATATTTTCGCGCTGTATTCTGTTTCTGTGCGTGCTTGTAATTTGTACTGTTGTTTAATTTTCTTGCTTGTGTGTTATTTATTTATATTGTTGTGTGTATATGGCCCTTAGGCTTTTGGAATACACTTATCTATCTATCTATCTATCTAACTACGTATGTTGAAAAAATGAAGATATTAGACTATTTTATAATGGCAAATGGTAAAGAATGTGCTTAAAGGCTCTTTTCCTATGGCAAAAGTTTTAGTTTTCGAGGGTAATAGCTACGTATGTTGGAAAAATGAAGATATTAGACTATTTTATGATTGCACATGGTAAAGAAAGTGCTTAAAGGCTCTTTTCCTATTTCAAAAGTTTTAGTTTTCGAGGGTAATAGCTACGTATGTTGAAAAAATGAAGATATTAGATTATTTTATGATTGCAAATGGTAAAGAATGTGATTAAAGGCTCTTTTCCTATGTCAAAATTTTAGTTTTCGAGGGTAATAGCTACGTATGTTGAAAAAATGAAGATATTAGACTATTTTATGATTGCAAATGGTAAAGAATGTGATTAAAGGCTTTTTTCCTATGTCAAAAGTTTTAGGTTTCGAGGGTAATAGCTACGTATGTTGAAAAAATGAATATATTAGACTATTTTATGATTGCAAATGGTAAAGAATGTGATTAAAGGCTCTTTTCCTATTTCAAAATTTTAGTTTTCGAGGGTAATAGCTACGTATGTTGGAAAAATGAAGATATTAGACTATTTTATGATTGCACATGGTAAAAAATGTGCTTAAAGGCTCTTTTTCTATGGCAAAAGTTTTAGTTTTCGAGGGTAATAGCTACGTATGTTGGAAAAATGAAAATATTAGACTATTTTATGATTGCACATGGTAAAAAATGTGATTAAAGGCTCTTTTCCTATGTCAAAAGTTTTAGTTTTCGAGGGTAATAGCTACGTATGTTGAAAAAATGAAGATATTAGACTATTTTATGATTGCACATGGTAAAGAAAGTGCTTAAAGGCTCTTTTCCTATGTCAAAAGTTTTAGTTTTCGAGGGTAATAGCTACGTATGTTGAAAAAATGAAGATATTAGACTATTTTATGATTGCAAATGGTAAAGAAAGTGCTTAAAGGCTCTTTTCCTATTTCAAAAGTTTTAGTTTTCGAGGGTAATAGCTACGTATGTTGAAAAAATGAAGATATTAGACTATTTTATAATTGCAAATGGTAACGAATGTGATTAAAGGCTCTTTTCCTATTTCAAAAGTTTTCGTTTTCGAGGGTAATAGCTACGTATGTTAGAAAAATGAAGATATTAGACTATTTTATGATTGCACATGGTAAAGAATGTGATTAAAGGCTCTTTTCCT
>NW_027063632.1:0-32477 GCF_032884065.1 Artemia franciscana
AACAGGCTATGTTAAACGTTTATATATATTGAGATTGAGGTCTAATAAGGGTTTCTGACGTCAGATCTAATAAGGTCTTCTTAGACCTTATCTGACGTCAGATAAAAATTGGCTATAACAGAACTTAAGTACAGTGGCTATAAGACCTTATTGACCTATTTAGACTCAATCTTTTTATTCTGGGTTTCTGACGTCAGATCTAATAGACAATTAAGGCTAAGGTAGCCAGGTTTATTGTGTAGATAAGGTAGCCTATTAGGGACTTCACTTGTCAACAGAACTTAAGTACAGTGGCTATAAGACCTTATTGACCTATTTAGACTCAATCTTTTTATTAGAATTAGACTATACAACAACACAATACCCTTATTAGCTTTAATAACCCTTATTAGACCTCAATCTTCTTATTGTGTTTGAAACGTTTAACATTGCTATCAATTTATCACTAATGAGGTCTAATAAGGGTTTCTGACGTCAGATCTAATAGATTTTTTTGACCTATTTAGCCTATTTAGACCTATTTAGCTCTTTCTTTTTTATTAACCCTTATTAGACCTCAATCTTTTTATTGTGTTTGAAACGTTTAACATTGCTATCAATTGTGATAGCAAATTATGATTGAGGTCTAATAAGGGTTGACGTCAATATTGTGTACAATTAATTACTAATCTATAAATTATTTTTGACCTCAGATTCTGACGTCAGATTTCTGACGTCAAATCTTTTAAATCTTTTAAATCTTTTTATTGTGTTTGAAACGTTTTCTTAGATAAGGTAGCCTATTAGGGACTTCACTTGTCAACAGAACTTAAGTACAGTGGCTAAAGAGCTAAGATAAGGTAGCCTATTAGGGATATAAATGTTTATTGACCTATTTAGACTCAATCTTTTTATTAGAATTAGACTATACAACAACACAATACCCTTATTAGCTTTAATAACCCTTATTTGACCTCAATCTTTTTATTGTGTTTGAAACGTTTAACATTGCTATCAATTTATCACTAATGAGGTCTAATAAGGGTTTCTGACGTCAGATCTAATAGATTTTCTTGATAGCAATGTTAAGATAGCAATGAGGTCTAATCAGAAACCCTTATTAGACCTCAATCTTTTTATTGTGTTTGAAACGTTTAACATTGCTATCAATTGTGATAGCAAATTATGATTGAGGTCTAATAAGGGTCTAATCAGATGTTAAGATAATGAGTGTTGTTAAGTGATGTTAAGATAGTTAAGATGTTAAGACGTCTAATTCTAATAAAAAGATTGAGTTCAATTGTCAACAGGCTATGTTAAACGTTTATATATATTGAGATTGAGGTCTAATAAGGGTTTCTGACGTCAGATCTAATAAGGTCTTCTTAGACCTTATCTGACTTCAGATAAAAATTGGCTATAACAGAACTTAAGTACAGTGGCTATAAGACCTTATTGACCTATTTAGAGTCAATCTTTTTATTCTGGGTTTCTGACGTCAGATCTAATAGACAATTAAGGCTAAGGTAGCCAGGTTTATTGTGTAGATAAGGTAGCCTATTAGGGACTTCACTTGTCAACAGAACTTACGTACAGTGGCTATAAGACCTTATTGACCTATTTAGACTCAATCTTTTTATTAGAATTAGACTATACAACAACACAATACCCTTATTAGCTTTAATAACCCTTATTAGACCTCAATCTTTTTATTGTGTTTGAAACGTTTAACATTGCTATCAATTTATCACTAATGAGGTCTAATAAGGGTTTCTGACGTCAGATCTAATAGATTTTTTTGACCTATTTAGCCTATTTGGACCTATTTTGCTCTTTCTTTTTTATTAACCCTTATTAGACCTCAATCTTTTTATTGTGTTTGAAATGTTTAACATTGCTATCAATTGTGATAGCAAATTATGATTGAGGTCTAATAAGGGTTGACGTCAATATTGTGTACAATTAATTATTAATCTATAAATTATTTTTGACCTCAGATTCTGACGTCAGATTTCTGACGTCAAATCTTTTAAATCTTTTTATTGTGTTTGAAACGTTTTCTTAGATAAGGTAGCCTATTAGGGACTTCACTTGTCAACAGAACTTAAGTACAGTGGCTAAAGAGCTAAGATAAGGTAGCCTATTAGGGATATAAATGTTTATTGACCTATTTAGACTCAATCTTTTTATTAGAATTAGACTATACAACAACACAATACCCTTATTAGCTTTAATAACCCTTATTAGACCTCAATCTTTTTATTGTGTTTGAAACGTTTAACATTGCTATCAATTTATCACTAATGAGGTCTAATAAGGGTTTCTGACGTCAGATCTAATAGATTTTCTTGATAGCAATGTTAAGATAGCAATGAGGTCTAATCAGAAACCCTTATTAGACCTCAATCTTTTTATTGTGTTTGAAACGTTTAACATTGCTATCAATTGTGATAGCAAATTATGATTGAGGTCTGATAAGGGTTTAATCAGATGTTAAGATAATGATTGTTGTTAAGTGATGTTAAGATAGTTAAGATGTTAAGACGTCTAATTCTAAAAAAAAGATTGAATTCAATTGTCAACAGGCTATGTTAAACGTTTATATATATTGAGATTGAGGTCTAATAAGGGTTTCTGACGTCAGATCTAATAAGGTCTTCTTAGACCTTATCTGACGTCAGATAAAAATTGGCTATAACAGAACTTAAGTACAGTGGCTATAAGACCTTATTGACCTATTTAGACTCAATCTTTTTATTCTGGGTTTCTGACGTCAGATCTAATAGACAATTAAGGCTAAGGTAGCCAGGTTTATTGTGTAGATAAGGTAGCCTATTAGGGACTTCACTTGTCAACAGAACTTAAGTACAATGGCTATAAGACATTATTGACCTATTTAGACTCAATCTTTTTATTAGAATTAGACTATACAATAACACAATACCCTTATTAGCTTTAATAACCCTTATTAGACCTCAATCTTTTTATTGTGTTTGAAACGTTTAACATTGCTATCAATTTATCACTAATGAGGTCTAATAAGGGTTTCTGACGTCAGATCTAATAGATTTTTTTGACCTATTTAGCCTATTTAGACCTATTTAGCTCTTTGTTTTTTATTAACCCTTATTAGACCTCAATCTTTTTATTGTGTTTGAAACGTTTAACATTGCTATCAATTGTGATAGCAAATTATGATTGAGGTCTAATAAGGGTTGACGTCAATATTTTGTACAATTAATTATTAATCTATAAATTATTTTTGACCTCAGATTCTGACGTCAGATTTCTGACGTCAAATCTTTTAAATCTTTTAAATCTTTTTATTGTGTTTGAAACGTTTTCTTAGATAAGGTAGCCTATTAGGGACTTCACTTGTCAACAGAACTTAAGTACAGTTGCTAAAGAGCTAAGATAAGGTAGCCTATTAGGGATATAAATGTTTATTGACCTATTTAGACTCAATCTTTTTATTAGAATTAGACTATACAACAACACAATACCCTTATTAGCTTTAATAACCCTTATTAGACCTCAATCTTTTTATTGTGTTTGAAACGTTTAACATTGCTATCCAGTTATCACTAATGAGGTCTAATAAGGGTTTCTGACGTCAGATCTAATAGATTTTCTTGATAGCAATGTTAAGATAGCAATGAGGTCTAATCAGAAACCCTTATTAGACCTCAATCTTTTTATTGTGTTTGAAACGTTTAACATTGCTATCAATTGTGATAGCAAGTTATGATTGAGGTCTAATAAGGGTCTAATCAGATGTTAAGATAATGAGTGTTGTTAAGTGATGTTAAGATAGTTAAGATGTTAAGATGTCTAATTCTAATAAAAAGATTGAGTTCAATTGTCAACAGGCTATGTTAAACGTTTATATATATTGAGATTGAGGTCTAATAAGGGTTTCTCACGTCAGATCTAATAAGGTCTTCTTAGACCTTATCTGACGTCAGATAAAAATTGGCTATAACAGAACTTAAGTACAGTGGCTATAAGACCTTATTGACCTATTTAGACTCAATCTTTTTATTCTGGGTTTCTGACGTCAGATCTAATAGACAATTAAGGCTAAGGTAGCCAGGTTTATTGTGTAGATAAGGTAGCCTATTAGGGACTTCACTTGTCAACAGAACTTAAGTACAGTGGCTATAAGACCTTATTGACCTATTTAGACTCAATCTTTTTATTAGAATTAGACTATACAACAACACAATACCCTTATTAGCTTTAATAACCCTTATTAGACCTCAATCTTTTTATTGTGTTTGAAACGTTTAACATTGCTATCAATTTATCACTAATGAGGTCTAATAAGGGTCTCTGACGTCAGATCTAATAGATTTTCTTGATAGCAATGTTAAGATAGCAATGAGGTCTAATCAGAAAACCTTATTAGACCTCAATCTTTTTATTGTGTTTGAAACGTTTAACATTGCTATCAATTGTGATAGCAAATTATGATTGAGGTCTAATAAGGGTCTAATCAGATGTTAAGATAATGAGTGTTGTTAAGTGATGTTAAGATAGTTAAGATGTTAAGACGTCTAATTCTAATAAAAAGATTGAGCTCAATTGTCAACAGGCTATGTTAAACGTTTATATATATTGAGATTGAGGTCTAATAAGGGTTTCTGACGTCAGATCTAATAAGGTCTTCTTAGACCTTATCTGACGTCAGATAAAAATTGGCTATAACAGAACTTAAGTACAGTGGCTATAAGACCTTATTGACCTATTTAGACTCAATCTTTTTATTCTGGGTTTCTGACGTCAGATCTAATAGACAATTAAGGCTAAGGTAGCCAGGTTTATTGTGTAGATAAGGTAGCCTATTAGGGACTTCACTTGTCAACAGAACTTAAGTACAGTGGCTATAAGACCTTATTGACCTATTTAGACTCAATCTTTTTATTAGAATTAGACTATACAACAACACAATACCCTTATTAGCTTTAATAACCCTTATTAGACCTCAATCTTTTTATTGTGTTTGAAACGTTTAACATTGCTATCAATTTATCACTAATGAGGTCTAATAAGGGTTTCTGACGTCAGATCTAATAGATTTTTTTGACCTATTTAGCCTATTTAGACCTATTTAGCTCTTTCTTTTGTATTAACCCTTATTAGACCTCAATCTTTTTATTGTGTTTGAAACGTTTAACATTGCTATCAATTTTGATAGCAAATTATGATTGAGGTCTAATAAGGGTTGACGTCAATATTGTGTACAATTATTTATTAATCTATAAATTATTTTTGACCTCAGATTCTGACGTCAGATTTCTGACGTCAAATCTTTTAAATCTTTTAAATCTTTTTATTGTGTTTGAAACGTTTTCTTAGATAAGGTAGCCTATTAGGGACTTCACTTGTCAACAGAACTTAAGTACAGTGGCTAAAGAGCTAAGATAAGGTAGCCTATTAGGGATATAAATGTTTATTGACCTATTTAGACTCAATCTTTTTATTAGAATTAGACTATACAACAACACAATACCCTTATTAGCTTTAATAACCCTTATTAGACCTCAATCTTTTTATTGTGTTTGAAACGTTTAACATTGCTATCAATTTATCACTAATGAGGTCTAATAAGGGTTTCTGACGTCAGATCTAATAGATTTTCTTGATAGCAATGTTAAGATAGCAATGAGGTCTAATCAGAAACCCTTATTAGACCTCAATCTTTTTATTGTGTTTGAAATGTTTAACATTGCTATCAATTGTGATAGCAAATTATGATTGAGGTCTAATAAGGGTCTAATCAGATGTTAAGATAATGAGTGTTGTTAAGTGATGTTAAGATAGTTAAGATGTTAAGACGTCTAATTCTAATAAAAAGATTGAGTTCAATTGTCAACAGGCTATGTTAAACGTTTATATATATTGAGATTGAGGTCTAATAAGGGTTTCTGACGTCAGATCTAATAAGGTCTTCTTAGACCTTATCTGACGTCAGATAAAAATTGGCTATAACAGAACTTAAGTACAGTGGCTATAAGACCTTATTGACCTATTTAGACTCAATCTTTTTATTCTGGGTTTCTGACGTCATATCTAATAGACAATTAAGGCTAAGGTAGCCAGGTTTATTGTGTAGATAAGGTAGCCTATTAGGGACTTCATTTGTCAACAGAACTTAAGTACAGTAGCTATAAGACCTTATTGACCTATTTAGACTCAATCTTTTTATTAGAATTAGACTATACAACAACACAATACCCTTATTAGCTTTAATAACCCTTATTAGACCTCAATCTTTTTATTGTGTTTGAAACGTTTAACATTGCTATAAATTTATCACTAATGAGGTCTAATAAGGGTTTCTGACGTCAGATCTAATAGATTTTTTTGACCTATTTAGCCTATTTAGACCTATTTAGCTCTTTCTTTTTTATTAACCCTTATTAGACCTCAATCTTTTTATTGTGTTTGAAACGTTTAACATTGCTATCAATTTTGATAGCAAATTATGATTGAGGTCTAATAAGGGTTGACGTCAATATTGTGTACAATTAATTATTAATCTATAAATTATTTTTGACCTCAGATTCTGACGTCAGATTTCTGACGTCAAATCTTTTAAATCTTTTAAATCTTTTTATTGTGTTTGAAACGTTTTCTTAGATAAGGTAGCCTATTAGGGACTTCACTTGTCAACAGAACTTAAGTACAGTGGCTAAAAAGCTATGATAAGGTAGCCTATTAGGGATATAAATGTTTATTGACCTATTTAGACTCAATCTTTTTATTAGAATTAGACTATACAACAACACAATACCCTTATTAGCTTTAATAACCCTTATTAGACCTCAATCTTTTTATTGTGTTTGAAACGTTTAACATTGCTATCAATTTATCACTAATGAGGTCTAATAAGGGTTTCTGACGTCAGATCTAATAGATTTTCTTGATAGCAATATTAAGATAGCAATGAGGTCTAATCAGAAAACCTTATTAGACCTCAATCTTTTTATTGTGTTTGAAACGTTTAACATTGCTATCAATTGTGATAGCAAATTATGATTGAGGTCTAATAAGGGTCTAATCAGATGTTAAGATAATGAGTGTTGTTAAGTGATGTTAAGATAGTTAAGATGTTAAGACGTCTAATTCTAATAAAAAGATTGAGTTCAATTGTCAACAGGCTATGTTAAACGTTTATATATATTGAGATTGAGGTCTAATAAGGGTTTCTGACGTCAGATCTAATAAGGTCTTCTTAGACCTTATCTGACGTCAGATAAAAATTGGCTATAACAAAAATTAAGTACAGTGGCTATAAGACCTTATTGACCTATTTAGACTCAATCTTTTTATTCTGGGTTTCTGACGTCAGATCTAATAGACAATTAAGGCTAAGGTAGCCAGGTTTATTGTGTAGATAAGGTAGCCTATTAGGGACTTCACTTGTCAACAGAACTTAAGTACAGTGGCTATAAGACCTTATTGACCTATTTAGACTCAACCTTTTTATTAGAATTAGACTATACAACAACACAATACCCTTATTAGCTTTAATAACCCTTATTAGACCTCAATCTTTTTATTGTGTTTGAAACGTTTAACATTGCTATCAATTTATCACTAATGAGGTCTAATAAGGGTTTCTGACGTCAGATCTAATAGATTTTTTTGACCTATTTAGCCTATTTAGACCTATTTAGCTCTTTCTTTTTTATTAACCCTTATTAGACCTCAATCTTTTTATTGTGTTTGAAACGTTTAACATTGCTATCAATTGTGATAGCAAATTATGATTGAGGTCTAATAAGGGTTGACGTCAATATTGTGTACAATTAATTATCAATCTATAAATTATTTTTGACCTCAGATTCTGACGTCAGATTTCTGACGTCAAATCTTTTAAATCTTTTAAATCTTTTTATTGTGTTTCAAACGTTTTCTTAGATAAGGTAGCCTATTAGGGACTTCACTTGTCAACAGAACTTAAGTACAGTGGCTAAAGAGCTAAGATAAGGTAGCCTATTAGGGATATAAATGTTTATTGACCTATTTAGACTCAATCTTTTTATTAGAATTAGACTAAACAACAACACAATACACTTATTAGCTTTAATAACCCTTATTAGACCTCAATCTTTTTATTGTGTTTGAAACGTTTAACATTGCTATCAATTTATCACTAATGAGGTCTAATAAGGGTTTCTGACATCAGATCTAATAGATTTTCTTGATAGCAATGTTAAGATAGCAATGAGGTCTAATCAGAAACCCTTATTAGACCTCAATCTTTTTATTGTGTTTGAAACGTTTAACATTGCTATCAATTGTGATAGCAAATTATGATTGAGGTCTAATAAGGGTCTAATCAGATGTTAAGATAATGAGTGTTGTTAAGTGATGTTAAGATAGTTAAGATGTTAAGACGTCTAATTCTAATAAAAAGATTCAGTTCAATTGTCAACAGGCTATGTTAAACGTTTATATATATTGAGATTGAGGTCTAATAAGGGTTTCTGACGTCAGATCTAATAAGGTCTTCTTAGACCTTATCTGACGTCAGATAAAAATTGGCTATAACAGAACTTAAGTACAGTGGCTATAAGACCTTACTGACCTATTTAGACTCAATCTTTTTATTCTGGGTTTCTGACGTCAGATCTAATAGACAATTAAGGCTAAGGTAGCCAGGTTTATTGTGTAGATAAGGTAGCCTATTAGGGACTTCACTTGTCAACAGAACTTAAGTACAGTGGCTATAAGACCTTATTGACCTATTTAGACTCAATCTTTTTATTAGAATTAGACTATACAACAACACAATACCCTTATTAGCTTTAATAACCCTTATTAGACCTCAATCTTTTTATTGTGTTTGAAACGTTTAACATTGCTATCAATTTATCACTAATGAGGTCTAATAAGGGTTTCTGACGTCAGATCTAATAGATTTTTTTGACCTATTTAGCCTATTTAGACCTATTTAGCTCTTTCTTTTTTATTAACCCTTATTAGACCTCAATCTTTTTATTGTGTTTGAAACGTTTAACATTGCTATCAATTGTGATGGCAAATTATGATTGAGGTCTAATAAGGGTTGACGTCAATATTGTGTACAATTAATTATTAATCTATAAATTATTTTTGACCTCAGATTCTGACGTCAGATTTCTGACGTCAAATCTTTTAAATCTTGTAAATCTTTTTATTGTGTTTGAAACGTTTTCTTAGATAAGGTAGCCTATTAGGGACTTCACTTGTCAACAGAACTTAAGTACAGTGGCTAAAGAGCTAAGATAAGGTAGCCTATTAGGGATATAAATGTTTATTGACCTATTTAGACTCAATCTTTTTGATTAGAATTAGACTATACAACAACACAATACCCTTATTAGCTTTAATAACCCTTATTAGACCTCAATCTTTTTATTGTGTTTGAAACGTTTAACATTGCTATCAATTTATCACTAATGAGGTCTAATAAGGGTTTCTGACGTCAGATCTAATAGGTTTTCTTGATAGCAATGTTAAGATAGCAATGAGGTCTAATCAGAAACCCTTATTAGACCTCAATCTTTTTATTGTGTTTGAAACGTTTAACATTGCTATCAATTGTGATAGCAAATTATGATTGAGGTCTAATAAGGGTCTAATCAGATGTTAAGATAATGAGTGTTGTTAAGTGATGTTAAGATAGTTAAGATGTTAAGACGTCTAATTCTAATAAAAAGATTGAGTTCAATTGTCAACAGGCTATGTTAAACGTTTATATATATTGAGATTGAGGTCTAATAAGGGTTTCTGACGTCAGATCTAATAAGGTCTTCTTAGACCTTATCTGACGTCAGATAAAAATTGGTTATAACAGAACTTAAGTACAGTGGCTATAAGACCTTATTGACCTATTTAGACTCAATCTTTTTATTCTGGGTTTCTGACGTCAGATCTAATAGACAATTAAGGCTAAGGTAGCCAGGTTTATTGTGTAGATAAGGTAGCCTATTAGGGATTTCACTTGTCAACAGAACTTAAGTACAGTGGCTATAAGACCTTATTGACCTATTTAGACTCAATCTTTTTATTAGAATTAGACTATACAACAACACAATACCCTTATTAGCTTTAATAGCCCTTATTAGACCTCAATCTTTTTATTGTGTTTGAAACGTTTAACATTGCTATCAATTTATCACTAATGAGGTCTAATAAGGGTTTCTGACGTCAGATCTAATAGATTTTTTTGACCTATTTAGCCTATTTAGACCTATTTAGCTCTTTCTTTTTTATTAACCCTTATTAGACCTCAATCTTTTTATTATGTTTGAAACGTTTAACATTGCTATCAATTGTGAAAGCAAATTATGATTGAGGTCTAATAAGGGTTGACGTCAATATTGTGTACAATTAATTATTAATCTATAAATTATTTTTGACCTCAGATTCTGACGTCAGATTTCTGACGTCAAATCTTTTAAATCTTTTAAATCTTTTTATTGTCTTTGAAACGTTTTCTTAGATAAGGTAGCCTATTAGGGACTTCACTTGTCAACAGAACTTAAGTACAGTGGCTAAAGAGCTAAGATAAGGTAGCCTATTAGGGATATAAATGTTTATTGACCTATTTAGACTTAATCTTTTTATTAGAATTAGACTATACAACAACACAATACCCTTATTAGCTTTAATAACCCTTATTAGACCTCAATCTTTTTATTGTGTTTGAAACGTTTAACATTGCTATCAATTTATCACTAATGAGGTCTAATAAGGGTTTCTGACGTCAGATCTAATAGATTTTCTTGATAGCAATGTTAAGATAGCAATGAGGTCTAATCAGAAACCCTTATTAGACCTCAATCTTTTTATTGTGTTTGAAACGTTTAACATTGCTATCAATTGTGATAGCAAATTATGATTGAGGTCTAATAAGGGTCTAATCAGATGTTAAGATAATGAGTGTTGTTAAGTGATGTTAAGATAGTTAAGATGTTAAGACGTCTAATTCTAATAAAAAGATTGAGTTCAATTGTCAACAGGCTATGTTAAACGTTTATATATATTGAGATTGAGGTCTAATAAGGGTTTCTGACGTCAGATCTAATAAGGTCTTCTTAGACCTTATCTGACGTCAGATAAAAATTGGCTATAACAGAACTTAAGTACAGTGGCTATAAGACCTTATTGACCTATTTAGACTCAATCTTTTTATTCTGGGTTTCTGACGTCAGATCTAATAGACAATTAAGGCTAAGGTAGCCAGGTTTATTGTGTAGATAAGGTAGCCTATTAGGGACTTCACTTGTCAACAGAACTTAAGTACAGTGGCTATAAGACCTTATTGACCTATTTAGACTCAATCTTTTTATTAGAATTTGACTATACAACAACACAATACCCTTATTAGCTTTAATAACCCTTATTAGACCTCAATCTTTTTATTGTGTTTGAAACGTTTAACATTGCTATCAATTTATCTCTAATGAGGTCTAATAAGGGTTTCCGACTTCAGATCTAATAGATTTTTTTGACCTATTTAGCCTATTTAGACCTATTTAGCTCTTTCTTTTTTATTAACCCTTATTAGACCTCAATCTTTTTATTTTGTTTGAAACGTTTAACATTGCTATCAATTGTGATAGCAAATTATGATTGAGGTCTAATAAGGGTTGACGTCAATATTATGTACAATTAATTATTAATCTATAAATTATTTTTGACCTCAGATTATGACGTCAGATTTCTGACGTCAAATCTTTTAAATCTTTTAAATCTTTTTATTGTGTTTGAAACGTTTTCTTAGATAAGGTAGCCTATTAGGGACTTCACTTGTCAACAGAACTTAAGTACAGTGGCTAAAGAGCTAAGATAAGGTAGCCTATTAGGGATATAAATGTTTATTGACCTATTTAGACTCAATCTTTTTATTAGAATTAGACTATACAACAACAAAATACCCTTATTAGCTTTAATAACCCTTATTAGACCTCAATCTTTTTATTGTGTTTGAAACGTTTAACATTGCTATCAATTTATCACTAAGGAGGTCTAATAAGGGTTTCTGACTTCAGATCTAATAGATTTTCTTGATAGCAATGTTAAGATAGCAATGAGGTCTAATCAGAAACCCTTATTAGACCTCAATCTTTTTATTGTGTTTGAAACGTTTAACATTGCTATCAATTGTGATAGCAAATTATGTTTGAGGTCTAATAAGGGTCTAATCAGATGTTAAGATAATGAGTGTTGTTAAGTGATGTTAAGATAGTTAAGATGTTAAGACGTCTAATTCTAATAAAAAGATTGAGTTCAATTGTCAACAGGCTATGTTAAACGTTTATATATATTGAGATTGAGGTCTAATAAGGGTTTCTGACGTCAGATCTAATAAGGTCTTCTTAGACCTTATCTGACGTCAGATAAAAATTGGCTATAACAGAACTTAAGTACAGTGGCTATAAGACCTTATTGACCTATTTAGACTCAATCTTTTTATTCTGGGTTTCTGACGTCAGATCTAATAGACAATTAAGGCTAAGGTAGCCAGGTTTATTTTGTAGATAAGGTAGCCTATTAGGGACTTCACTTGTCAACAGAACTTAAGTACAGTGGCTATAAGACCTTATTGACCTATTTAGACTCAATCTTTTTATTAGAATTAGACTATACAACAACACAATACCCTTATTAGCTTTGATAACCCTTATTAGACCTCAATCTTTTTATTGTGTTTGAAACGTTTAACATTGCTATCAATTTATCACTAATGAGGTCTAATAAGGGTTTCTGACGTCAGATCTAATAGATTTTTTTGACCTATTTAGCCTATTTAGACCTATTTAGCTCTTTCTTTTTTATTAACCCTTATTAGACCTCAATCTTTTTATTGTGTTTGAAACGTTTAACATTGCTATCAATTGTGATAGCAAATTATGATTGAGGTCTAATAAGGGTTGACGTCAATATTGTGTACAATTAATTATTAATCTATAAATTATTTTTGACCTCAGATTCTGACGTCAGATTTCTGACGTCAAATCTTTTAAATCTTTTAAATCTTTTTATTGTGTTTGAAACGTTTTCTTAGATAAGGTAGCCTATTAGGGACTTCACTTGTCAACAGAACTTAAGTACAGTGGCTAAAGAGCTAAGATAAGGTAGCCTATTAGGGATATAAATGTTTATTGACCTATTTAGACTCAATCTTTTTATTAGAATTAGACTATACAACAACACAATACCCTTATTAGCTTTAATAACCCTTATTAGACCTCAATCTTTTTATTGTGTTTGAAACGTTTAACATTGCTATCAATTTATCACTAATGAGGTCTAATAAGGGTTTCTGACGTCAGATCTAATAGATTTTCTTGATAGCAATGTTAAGATAGCAATGAGGTCTAATCAGAAACCCTTATTAGACCTCAATCTTTTTATTGTGTTTGAAACGTTTAACATTGCTATCAATTGTGATAGCAAATTATGATTGAGGTCTAATAAGGGTCTAATCAGATGTTAAGATAATGAGTGTTGTTAAGTGATGTTAAGATAGTTAAGATGTTAAGACGTTTAATTCTAATAAAAAGATTGAGTTCAATTGTCAACAGGCTATGTTAAACGTTTATATATATTGAGATTGAGGTCTAATAAGGGTTTCTGACGTCAGATCTAATAAGGTCTTCTTAGACCTTATCTGACGTCAGATAAAAATTGGCTATAACAGAACTTAAGTACAGTGGCTATTAGACCTTATTGACCTATTTAGACTCAATCTTTTTATTCTGGGTTTCTGACGTCAGATCTAATAGACAATTAAGGCTAAGGTAGCCAGGTTTATTGTGTAGATAAGGTAGCCTATTAGGGACTTCACTTGTCAACAGAACTTAAGTACAGTGGCTATAAGACCTTATTGACCTATTTAGACTCAATCTTTTTATTAGAATTAGACTATACAACAACACAATACCCTTATTAGCTTTAATAACCCTTATTAGACCTCAATCTTTTTATTGTGTTTGAAACGTTTAACATTGCTATCAATTTATCATTAATGAGGTCTAATAAGGGTTTCTGACGTCAGATCTAATAGATTTTTTTGACCTATTTAGCCTATTTAGACCTATTTAGCTCTTTCTTTTTTATTAACCCTTATTAGACCTCAATCTTTTTATTGTGTTTGAAACGTTTAACATTGCTATCAATTGTGATAGCAAATTATGATTGAGGTCTAATAAGGGTTGACGTCAATACTGTGTACAATTAATTATTAATCTATAAATTATTTTTGACCTCAGATTCTGACGTCAGATTTCTGACGTCAAATCTTTTAAATCTTTTAAATCTTTTTATTGTGTTTGAAACGTTTTCTTAGATAAGGTGGCCTATTAGGGACTTCACTTGTCAACAGAACTTAAGTACAGTGGCTAAAGAGCTAAGATAAGGTAGCCTATTAGGGATATAAATGTTTATTGACCTATTTAGACTCA
Organism: Artemia franciscana; assembly: GCF_032884065.1. Taxonomy (NCBI): domain Eukaryota; kingdom Metazoa; phylum Arthropoda; class Branchiopoda; order Anostraca; family Artemiidae; genus Artemia; species Artemia franciscana. The sequence goes on from NW_027063632.1 coordinate 14,442, forward strand.
ATCTTTTTATTAGAATTAGACTATACAACAACACAATACCCTTATTAGCTTTAATAACCCTTATTAGACCTCAATCTTTTTATTGTGTTTGAAACGTTTAACATTGCTATCAATTTATCACTAATGAGGTCTAATAAGGGTTTTTGACGTCAGATCTAATAGATTTTCTTGATAGCAATGTTAAGATAGCAATGAGGTCTAATCAGAAACCCTTATTAGACCTCAATCTTTTTTTTGTGTTTGAAACGTTTAACATTGCTATCAATTGTGATAGCAAATTATGATTGAGGTCTAATGAGGGTCTAATCAGATGTTAAGATAATGAGTGTTGTTAAGTGATGTTAAGATAGTTAAGATGTTAAGACGTCTAATTCTAATAAAAAGATTGAGTTCAATTGTCAACAGGCTATGTTAAACGTTTATATATATTGAGATTGAGGTCTAATAAGGGTTTCTGACGTCAGATCTAATAAGGTCTTCTTAGACCTTATCTGACGTCAGATAAAAATTGGCTATAACAGAACTTAAGTACAGTGGCTATAAGACCTTATTGACCTATTTAGACTCAATCTTTTTATTCTGGGTTTCTGACGTCAGATCTAATAGACAATTAAGGCTAAGATAGCCAGGTTTATTGTGTAGATAAGGTAGCCTATTAGGGATTTCACTTGTCAACAGAACTTAAGTACAGTTGCTATAGGACCTTATTGACCTATTTAGACTCAATCTTTTTATTAGAATTAGACTATACAACAACACAATACCCTTATTAGCTTTAATAACCCTTATTAGACCTCAATCTTTTTATTGTGTTTGAAACGTTTAACATTGCTTCCAATTTATCAGTAATGAGGTCTAATAAGGGTTTCTGACGTCAGATCTAATAAATTTTTTTGACCTATTTAGCCTATTTAGACCTATTTAGCTCTTTCTTTTTTATTAACCCTTATTAGACCTCAATCTTTTTATTGTGTTTGAAACGTTTAACATTGCTATCAATTGTGATAGCAAATTATGATTGAGGTCTAATAAGGGTTGACGTCAATATTGTGTACAATTAATTATTAATCTATAAATTATTTTTGACCTCAGATTCTGACGTCAAATCTTTTAAATCTTTTAAATCTTTTTATTGTATTTGAAACGTTTTCTTAGATAAGGTAGCCTATTAGGGACTTCACTTGTCAACACAACTTAAGTACAGTGGCTAAAGAGCTAAGATAAGGTAGCCTATTAGGGATAACCCTTATTAGACCTCAATCTTTTTATTGTGTTTGAAACGTTTAACATTGCTATCAATTTATCACTAATGAGGTCTAATAAGGGTTTCTGACGTCAGATCTAATAGATTTTTTTGACCTATTTAGCCTATTTAGACCTATTTAGCTCTTTCTTTTTTATTAACCCTTATTAGACCTCAATCTTTTTATTGTGTTTGAAACGTTTAACATTGCTATCAATTGTAAATAGCAAATTATGATTGAGGTCTAATAAGGGTTGACGTCAATATTGTGTACAATTAATTATTAATCTATAAATTATTTTTGACCTCAGATTCTGACGTCAAATCTTTTAAATCTTTTAAATCTTTTTATTGTGTTTGAAACGTTTTCTTAGATAAGGTAGCCTATTAGGGACTTCACTTGTCAACAGAACTTAAGTACAGTGGCTAAAGAGCTAAGATAAGGTAGCCTATTAGGGATATAAATGTTTATTGACCTATTTAGACTCAATCTTTTTATTAGAATTAGACCATACAACAACACAATACCCTTATTAGCTTTAATAACCCTTATTAGACCTCAATCTTTTTATTGTGTTTGAAACGTTTAACATTGCTATCAATTTATCACTAATGAGGTCTAATAAGGGTTTCTGACGTCAGATCTAATAGATTTTCTTGATAGCAATGTTAAGATAGCAATGAGGTCTAATCAGAAACCCTTATTAGAACTCAATCTTTTTATTGTGTTTGAAACGTTTAACATTGCTATCAATTGTGATAGCAAATAATGATTGAGGTCTAATAAGGGTCTAATCAGATGTTAAGATAATGAGTGTTGTTAAGTGATGTTAAGATAGTTAAGATGTTAAGACGTCTAATTCTAATAAAAAGATTGAGTTCAATTGTCAACAGGCTATGTTAAACGTTTATATATATTGAGATTGAGGTCTAATAAGGGTTTCTGGCGTCAGATCTAATAAGGTCTTCTTAGACCTTATCTGACGTCAGATAAAAATTGGCTATAACAGAACTTAAGTACAGTGGCTATAAGACCTTATTGACCTATTTAGACTCAATCTTTTTATTCTGGGTTTCTGACGTCAGATCTAATAGACAATTAAGGCTAAGGTAGCCAGGTTTATTGTGTAGATAAGGTAGCCTATTAGGGACTTCACTTGTCAACAGAACTTAAGTACAGTGGCTATAAGACCTTATTGACCTATTTAGACTCAATCTTTTTATTTGAATTAGACTATACAACAACACAATACCCTTATTAGCTTTAATAACCCTTATTAGACCTCAATCTTTTTATTGTGTTTGAAACGTTTAACATTGCTATCAATTTATCACTAATGAGGTCTAATAAGGGTTTCTGACGTCAGATCTAATAGATTTTTTTGACCTATTTAGCCTATTTAGACCTATTTAGTTCTTTCTTTTTTATTAACCCTTATTAGACCTCAATCTTTTTATTGTGTTTGAAACGTTTAACATTGCTATCAATTGTGATAGCAAATTATGATTGAGGTCTAATAAGGGTTGACGTCAATATTGTGTACAATTAATTATTAATCTATAAATTACTAGCTGTTGGGGTGGCGCTTCGCGCCACCCCAACACCTAGTTGTTGGGGGTGCTTCGCGCCCCCCCCAAGCCCCCCCGCGCTCTATAAATTATTTTTGACCTCAGATTCTGACGTCAGATTTCTGACGTCAAATCTTTTAAATCTTTTAAATCTTTTTATTGTGTTTGAAACGTTTTCTTAGATAAGGTAGCCTATTAGGGACTTCACTTGTCAACAGAACTTAAGTACAGTGGCTAAAGAGCTAAGATAAGGTAGCCTATTAGGGATATAAATGTTTATTGACCTATTTAGACTCAATCTTTTTATTAGAATTAGACTATACAACAACACAATACCCTTATTAGCTTTAATAACCCTTATTAGACCTCAATCTTTTTATTGTGTTTGAAACGTTTAACATTGCTATCAATTTATCACTAATGAGGTCTAATAAGGGTTTCTGACGTCAGATCTAATAGATTTTCTTGATAGCAATGTTAAGATAGCAATGAGGTCTAATCAGAAACCCTTATTAGACCTCAATCTTTTTTTTGTGTTTGAAACGTTTAACATTGCTATCAATTGTGATAGCAAATTATGATTGAGGTCTAATAAGGGTCTAATCAGATGTTAAGATAATGAGTGTTGTTAAGTGTTGTTAAGATAGTTAAGATGTTATGACGTCTAATTCTAATAAAAAGATTGAGTTCAATTGTCAACAGGCTATGTTAAACGTTTATATATATTGAGATTGAGGTCTAATAAGGGTTTCTGACGTCAGATCTAATAAGGTCTTCTTAGACCTTATCTGACGTCAGATAAAAATTGGCTATAACAGAACTTAAGTACAGTGGCTATAAGACCTTATTGACCTATTTAGACTCAATCTTTTTATTCTGGGTTTCTGACGTCAGATCTAATAGACAATTAAGGCTAAGGTAGCCAGGTTTATTGTGTAGATAAGGTAGCCTATTAGGGACTTCACTTGTCAACAGAACTTAAGTACAGTGGCTATAAGACCTTATTGACCTATTTAGACTCAATCTTTTTATTAGAATTAGACTATACAACAGCAAAATACCCTTATTAGCTTTAATAACCCTTATTAGACCTCAATCTTTTTATTATATTTGAAACGTTTAACATTGCTATCAATTTATCACTAATGAGGTCTAATAAGGGTTTCTGACGTCAGATCTAATAGATTTTTTTGACCTATTTAGCCTATTTAGACCTATTTAGCTCTTTCTTTTTTATTAACCCTTATTAGACCTCAATCTTTTTATTGTGTTTGAAACGTTTAACATTGCTATCAATTGTGATAGAAAATTATGATTGAGGTCTAATAAGGGTTGACGTCAATATTGTGTACAATTAATTATTAATCTATAAATTATTTTTGACCTCAGATTCTGACGTCAGATTACTGACGTCAAATCTTTTAAATCTTTTAAATCTTTTTATTGTGTTTGAAACGTTTTCTTAGATAAGGTAGCCTATTAGGGACTTCACTTGTCAACAGAACTTAAGTACAGTGGCTAAAGAGCTAAGATAAGGTAGCCTATTAGGGATATAAATGTTTATTGACCTATTTAGACTCAATCTTTTTATTAGAATTAGACTATACAACAACACAATACCCTTATTAGCTTTAATAACCCTTATTAGACCTCAATCTTTTTATTGTGTTTGAAACGTTTAACATTGCTATCAATTTATCACTAATGAGGTCTAATAAGGGTTTCTGACGTCAGATCTAATAGATTTTCTTGATAGCAATGTTAAGATAGCAATGAGGTCTAATCAGAAACCCTTATTAGACCTCAATCTTTTCATTGTGTTTGAAACGTTTAACATTGCTATCAATTGTGATAGCAAATTATGATTGAGGTCTAATAAGGGTCTAATCAGATGTTAAGATAATGAGTGTTGTTAAGTGATGTTAAAATAGTTAAGATGTTAAGACGTCTAATTCTAATAAAAAGATTGAGTTCAATTGTCAACAGGCTATGTTAAACGTTTATGTATATTAAGATTGAGGTCTAATAAGGGTTTCTGACGTCAGATCTAATAAGGTCTTCTTAGACCTTATCTGACGTCAGATAAAAATTGGCTATAACAGAACTTAAGTACAGTGGCTATAAGACCTTATTGACCTATTTAGACTCAATCTTTTTATTCTGGGTTTCTGACGTCAGATCTAATAGACAATTAAGGCTAAGGTAGCCAGGTTTATTGTGTAGATAAGGTAGCCTATTAGGGACTTCACTTGTCAACAGAACTTAAGTACAAGGGCTATAAGACCTTATTGACCTATTTAGACTCAATCTTTTTATTAGAATTAGACTATACAACAACACAATACCCTTATTAGCTTTAATAACCCTTATTAGACCTCAATCTTTTTATTGTGTTTGAAACGTTTAACATTGCTATCAATTTATCACTAATGAGGTCTAATAAGGGTTTCTGACGTCAGATCTAATAGATTTTTTTGACCTATTTAGCCTATTTAGACCTATTTAGCTCTTTCTTTTTTATTAACCCTTATTAGACCTCAATCTTTTTATTGTGTTTGAAACGTTTAACATTGCTATCAATTGTGATAGCAAATTATGATTGAGGTCTAATAAGGGTTGACGTCAATATTGTGTAATATTAATTATTAATCTATAAATTATTTTTGACCTCAGATTCTGACGTCAGATTTCTGACGTCAAATCTTTTAAATCTTTTAAATCTTTTTATTGTGTTTGAAACGTTTTCTTAGATAAGGTAGCCTATTAGGGACTTCACTTGTCAACAGAACTTAAGTACAGTGGCTAAAGAAATAAGATAAGGTAGCCTATTAGGGATATAAATGTTTATTGACCTATTTAGACTCAATCTTTTTATTAGAATTAGACTATACAACAACACAATACCCTTATTAGCTTTAATAACCCTTATTAGACCTCAATCTTTTTATTGTGTTTGAAACGTTTAACATTGCTATCAATTTATCACTAATGAGGTCTAATAAGGGTTTCTGACGTCAGATCTAATAGATTTTCTTGATAGCAATGTTAAGATAGCAATGAGGTCTAATCAGAAACCCTTATTAGACCTCAATCTTTTTATTGTGTTTGAAACGTTTAACATTGCTATCAATTGTGCTAGCAAATTATGATTGAGGTCTAATAAGGGTCTAATCAGATGTTAAGATAATGAGTGTTGTAAAGTGATGTTAAGATAGTTAAGATGTTAAGACGTCTAATTCTAATAAAAAGATTGAGTTCAATTGTCAACAGGCTATGTTAAACGTTTATATATATTGAGATTGAGGTCTAATAAGGGTTTCTGACGTCAGATCTAATAAGGTCTTCTTAGACCTTATCTGACGTCAGATAAAAATTGGCTATAACAGAACTTAAGTACAGTGGCTATAAGACCTTATTGACCTATTTAGACTCAATCTTTTTATTCTGGGTTTCTGACGTCAGATCTAATAGACAATTAAGGCTAAGGTAGCCAGGTTTATTGTGTAGATAAGGTAGCCTATTAGGGACTTCACTTGTCAACAGAACTTAAGTACAGTGGCTATAAGACCTTATTGACCTATTTAGACTCAATCTTTTTATTAGAATTAGACTATACAACAACACAATACCCTTATTAGCTTTAATAACCCTTATTAGACCTCAATCTTTTTATTGTGTTTGAAACGTTTAACATTGCTATCAATTTATCACTAATGAGGTCTAATAAGGGTTTCTGACGTCAGATCTAATAGATTTTTTTGACCTATTTAGCCTATTTAGACCTATTTAGCTCTTTCTTTTTTATTAACCCTTATTAGACCTCAATCTTTTTATTGTGTTTGAAACGTTTAACATTACTATCAATTGTGATAGCAAATTATGATTGAGGTCTAATAAGGGTTGACGTCAATATTGTGTACAATTAATTATTAATCTATAAATTATTTTTGACCTCAGATTCTGACGTCAGATTTCTGACGTCAAATCTTTTAAATCTTTTAAATCTTTTTATTGTGTTTGAAACGTTTTCTTAGATAAGGTAGCCTATTAGGGACTTCACTTGTCAACAGAACTTAAGTACAGTGGCTAAAGAGCTAAGATAAGGTAGCCTATTAGGGATATAAATGTTTATTGACCTATTTAGACTGAATCTTTTTATTAGAATTAGACCATACAACAACACAATACCCTTATTAGCTTTAATAACCCTTATTAGACCTCAATCTTTTTATTGTGTTTGAAACGTTTAACATTGCTATCAATTTATCACTAATGAGGTCTAATAAGGGTTTCTGACGTCAGATCTAATAGATTTTCTTGATAGCAATGTTAAGATAGCAATGAGGTCTAATCAGAAACCCTTATTAGACCTCAATCTTTTTATTGTGTTTGAAACGTTTAACATTGCTATCAATTGTGATAGCAAATTATGATTGAGGTCTAATAAGGGTCTAATCAGATGTTAAGATAATGAGTGTTGTTAAGTGATGTTAAGATAGTTAAGATGTTAAGACGTCTAATTCTAATAAAAAGATTGAGTTCAATTGTCAACAGGCTATGTTAAACGTTTATATATATTGAGATTGAGGTCTAATAAGGGTTTCTGACGTCAGATCTAATAAGGTCTTCTTAGACCTTATCTGACGTCAGATAAAAATTGGCTATAACAGAACTTAAGTACAGTGGCTATAAGACCTTATTGACCTATTTAGACTCAATCTTTTTATTCTGGGTTTCTGACGTCAGATCTAATAGACAATTAAGGCTAAGGTAGCCAGGTTTATTGTGTAGATAAGGTAGCCTATTAGGGACTTCACTTGTCAACAGAACTTAAGTACAGTGGCTATAAGACCTTATTGACCTATTTAGACTCAATCTTTTTATTAGAATTGGACTATACAACAACACAATACCCTTATTAGCTTTAATAACCCTTATTAGACCTCAATCTTTTTATTGTGTTTGAAACGTTTAACATTGCTATCAATTTATCACTAATGAGGTCTAATAAGGGTTTCTGACGTCAGATCTAATAGATTTTTTTGACCTATTTAGCCTATTTAGACCTATTTAGCTCTTTCTTTTTTATTAACCCTTATTAGACCTCAATCTTTTTATTGTGTTTGAAACGTTTAACATTGCTATCAATTGTGATAGCAAATTATGATTGAGGTCTAATAAGGGTTGACGTCAATATTGTGTATAATTAATTATTAATCTATAAATTATTTTTGACCTCAGATTCTGACGTCAGATTTCTGACGTCAAATCTTTTAAATCTTTTTATTGTGTTTGAAACGTTTTCTTAGATAAGGTAGCCTATTAGGGACTTCACTTGTCAACAGAACTTAAGTACAGTGGCTAAAGAGCTAAGATAAGGTAGCCTATTAGGGATATAAATGTTTATTGACCTATTTAGACTCAATCTTTTTATTAGAATTAGACTATACAACAACACAATACCCTTATTAGCTTTAATAACCCTTATTAGACCTCAATCTTTTTATTGTGTTTGAAACGTTTAACATTGCTATCAATTTATCACTAATGAGGTCTAATAAGGGTTTCTGACGTCAGATCTAATAGATTTTCTTGATAGCAATGTTAAGATAGCAATGAGGTCTAATCAGAAACCCTTATTAGACCTCAATCTTTTTATTGTGTTTGAAACGTTTAACATTGCTATCAATTGTGCTAGCAAATTATGATTGAGGTCTAATAAGGGTCTAATCAGATGTTAAGATAATGAGTGTTGTAAAGTGATGTTAAGATAGTTAAGATGTTAAGACGTCTAATTCTAATAAAAAGATTGAGTTCAATTGTCAACAGGCTATGTTAAACGTTTATATATATTGAGATTGAGGTCTAATAAGGGTTTCTGACGTCAGATCTAATAAGGTCTTCTTAGACCTTATCTGACGTCAGATAAAAATTGGCTATAACAGAACTTAAGTACAGTGGCTATAAGACCTTATTGACCTATTTAGACTCAATCTTTTTATTCTGGGTTTCTGACGTCAGATCTAATAGACAATTAAGGCTAAGGTAGCCAGGTTTATTGTGTAGATAAGGTAGCCTATTAGGGACTTCACTTGTCAACAGAACTTAAGTACAGTGGCTATAAGACCTTATTGACCTATTTAGACTCAATCTTTTTATTAGAATTAGACTATACAACAACACAATACCCTTATTAGCTTTAATAACCCTTATTAGACCTCAATCTTTTTATTGTGTTTGAAACGTTTAACATTGCTATCAATTTATCACTAATGAGGTCTAATAAGGGTTTCTGACGTCAGATCTAATAGATTTTTTTGACCTATTTAGCCTATTTAGACCTATTTAGCTCTTTCTTTTTTATTAACCCTTATTAGACCTCAATCTTTTTATTGTGTTTGAAACGTTTAACATTGCTATCAATTGTGATAGCAAATTATGATTGAGGTCTAATAAGGGTTGACGTCAATATTGTGTACAATTAATTATTAATCTATAAATTATTTTTGACCACAGATTCTGACGTCAGATTTCTGACGTCAAATCTTTTAAATCTTTTAAATCTTTTTATTGTGTTTGAAACGTTTTCTTAGATAAGGTAGCCTATTAGGGACTTCACTTGTCAACAGAACTTAAGTACAGTGGCTAAAGAGCTAAGATAAGGTAGCCTATTAGGGATATAAATGTTTATTGACCTATTTAGACTGAATCTTTTTATTAGAATTAGACCATACAACAACACAATACCCTTATTAGCTTTAATAACCCTTATTAGACCTCAATCTTTTTATTGTGTTTGAAACGTTTAACATTGCTATCAATTTATCACTAATGAGGTCTAATAAGGGTTTCTGACGTCAGATCTAATAGATTTTCTTGATAGCAATGTTAAGATAGCAATGAGGTCTAATCAGAAACCCTTATTAGACCTCAATCTTTTTATTGTGTTTGAAACGTTTAACATTGCTATCAATTGTGATAGCAAATTATGATTGAGGTCTAATAAGGGTCTAATCAGATGTTAAGATAATGAGTGTTGTTAAGTGATGTTAAGATAGTTAAGATGTTAAGACGTCTAATTCTAATAAAAAGATTGAGTTCAATTGTCAACAGGCTATGTTAAACGTTTATATATATTGAGATTGAGGTCTAATAAGGGTTTCTGACGTCAGATCTAATAAGGTCTTCTTAGACCTTATCTGACGTCAGATAAAAATTGGCTATAACAGAACTTAAGTACAGTGGCTATAAGACCTTATTGACCTATTTAGACTCAATCTTTTTATTCTGGGTTTCTGACGTCAGATCTAATAGACAATTAAGGCTAAGGTAGCCAGGTTTATTGTGTAGATAAGGTAGCCTATTAGGGACTTCACTTGTCAACAGAACTTAAGTACAGTGGCTATAAGACCTTATTGACCTATTTAGACTCAATCTTTTTATTAGAATTAGACTATACAACAACACAATACCCTTATTAGCTTTAATAACCCTTATTAGACCTCAATCTTTTTATTGTGTTTGAAACGTTTAACATTGCTATCAATTTATCACTAATGAGGTCTAATAAGGGTTTCTGACGTCAGATCTAATAGATTTTTTTGACCTATTTAGCCTATTTAGACCTATTTAGCTCTTTCTTTTTTATTAACCCTTATTAGACCTCAATCTTTTTATTGTGTTTGAAACGTTTAACATTGCTATCAATTGTGATAGCAAATTATGATTGAGGTCTAATAAGGGTTGACGTCAATATTGTGTATAATTAATTATTAATCTATAAATTATTTTTGACCTCAGATTCTGACGTCAGATTTCTGACTTCAAATCTTTTAAATCTTTTTATTGTGTTTGAAACGTTTTCTTAGATAAGGTAGCCTATTAGGGACTTCACTTGTCAACAGAACTTAAGTACAGTGGCTAAAGAGCTAAGATAAGGTAGCCTATTAGGGATATAAATGTTTATTGACCTATTTAGACTCAATCTTTTTATTAGAATTAGACTATACAACAACACAATACCCTTATTAGCTTTAATAACCCTTATTAGACCTCAATCTTTTTATTGTGTTTGAAACGTTTAACATTGCTATCAATTTATCACTAATGAGGTCTAATAAGGGTTTCTGACGTCAGATCTAATAGATTTTCTTGATAGCAATGTTAAGATAGCAATGAGGTCTAATCAGAAACCCTTATTAGACCTCAATCTTTTTATTGTGTTTGAAACGTTTAACATTGCTATCAATTGTGATAGCAAATTATGATTGAGGTCTAATAAGGGTCTAATCAGATGTTAAGATAATGAGTGTTGTTAAGTGATGTTAAGATAGTTAAGATGTTAAGACGTCTAATTCTAATAAAAAGATTGAGTTCAATTGTCAACAGGCTATATTAAACGATTATATATATTGAGATTGAGGTCTAATAAGGATTTCTGACGTCAGATCTAATAAGGTCTTCTTAGACCTTATCTGACGTCAGATAAAAATTGGCTATAACAGAACTTAAGTACAGTGGCTATAAGACCTTATTGACCTATTTAGACTCAATATTTTTATTCTGGGTTTCTGACGTCAGATCTAATAGACAATTAAGGCTAAGGTAGCCAGGTTTATTGTGTAGATAAGGTAGCCTATTAGGGACTTCACTTGTCAACAGAACTTAAGTACAGTGGCTTTAAGACCTTATTGACCTATTTAGACTCAATCTTTTTATTAGAATTAGACTATAAAACAACACAATACCCTTATTAGCTTTAATAACCCTTATTAGACCTCAATCTTTTTATTGTGTTTGAAACGTTTAACATTGCTATCAATTTATCACTAATGAGGTCTAATAAGGGTTTCTGACGTCAGATCTAATAGATTTTTTTGACCTATTTAGCCTATTTAGACCTATTTAGCTCTTTCTTTTTTATTAACCCTTATTAGACCTCAATCTTTTTATTGTGTTTGAAACGTTTAACATTGCTATCAATTGTGATAGCAAATTATGATTGAGGTCTAATAAGGGTTGACGTCAATATTGTGTATAATTAATTATTAATCTATAAATTATTTTTGACCTCAGATTCTGACGTCAGATTTCTGACGTCAAATCTTTTAAATCTTTTTATTGTGTTGAAACGTTTTCTTAGATAAGGTAGCCTATTAGGGACTTCACTTGTCAACAGAACTTAAGTACAGTGGCTAAAGAGCTAAGATAAGGTAGCCTATTAGGGATATAAATGTTTATTGACCTATTTAGACTCAATCTTTTTATTAGAATTAGACTATACAACAACACAATACCCTTATTAGCTTTAATAACCCTTATTAGACCTCAATCTTTTTATTGTGTTTGAAACGTTTAACATTGCTATCAATTTATCACTAATGAGGTCTAATAAGGGTTTCTGACGTCAGATCTAATAGATTTTCTTGATAGCAATGTTAAGATAGCAATGAGGTCTAATCAGAAACCCTTATTAGACCTCAATCTTTTTATTGTGTTTGAAACGTTTAACATTGCTATCAATTGTGATAGCAAATTATGATTGAGGTCTAATAAGGGTCTAATCAGATGTTGAGATAATGAGTGTTGTTAAGTGATGTTAAGATAGTTAAGATGTTAAGACGTCTAATTCTAATAAAAAGATTGAGTTCAATTGTCAACAGGCTATGTTAAACGTTTATATATATTGAGATTGAGGTCTAATAAGGGTTTCTGACGTCAGATCTAATAAGGTCTTCTTAGACCTTATCTGACGTCAGATAAAAATTGGCTATAACAGAACTTAAGTACAGTGGCTATAAGACCTTATTGACCTATTTAGACTCAATCTTTTTATTCTGGGTTTCTGACGTCAGATCTAATAGACAATTAAGGCTAAGGTAGCCAGGTTTATTGTGTGGATAAGGTAGCCTATTAGGGACTTCACTTGTCAAAAGAACTTAAGTAAAGTGGCTATAAGACCTTATTGACCTATTTAGACTCAATCTTTTTATTAGAATTAGACTATACAACAACACAATACCCTTATTAGCTTTAATAACCCTTATTAGACCTCAATCTTTTTATTGTGTTTGAAACGTTTAACATTGCTATCAATTTATCACTAATGAGGTCTAATAAGGGTTTCTGACGTCAGATCTAATAGATTTTTTTGACCTATTTAGCCTATTTAGACCTATTTAGCTCTTTCTTTTTTATTAACCCTTATTAGACCTCAATCTTTTTATTGTGTTTGAAACGTTTAACATTGCTATCAATTGTGATAGCAAATTATGATTGAGGTCTAATAAGGGTTGACGTCAATATTGTGTACAATTAATTATTAATCTATAAATTATTTTTGACCTCAGATTCTGACGTCAGATTTCTGACGTCAAATCTTTTAAATCTTTTAAATCTTTTTATTGTGTTTGAAACGTTTTCTTAGATAAGGTAGCCTATTAGGGACTTCACTTGTCAACAGAACTTAAGTACAGTGGCTAAAGAGCTAAGATAAGGTAGCCTATTAGGGATATAAATGTTTATTGACCTATTTAGACTCAATCTTTTTATTAGAATTAGACTATACAACAACACAATACCCTTATTAGCTTTAATAACCCTTATTAGACCTCAATCTTTTTATTGAGTTTGAAACGTTTAACATTGCTATCAATTTATCACTAATGAGGTCAAATAAGGGTTTCTGACGTCAGATCTAATAGATTTTCTTGATAGCAATGTTAAGATAGCAATGAGGTCTAATCAGAAACCCTTATTAGACCTCAATCTTTTTATTGTGTTTGAAACGTTTAACATTGCTATCAATTGTGATAGCAAATTATGATTGAGGTCTAATAAGGGTCTAATCAGATGTTAAGATAATGAGTGTTGTTAAGTGATGTTAAGATAGTTAAGATGTTAAGACGTCTAATTCTAATAAAAAGATTGAGTTCAATTGTCAACAGGCTATGTTAAACGTTTATATATATTGAGATTGAGGTCTAATAAGGGTTTCTGACGTCAGATCTAATAAGGTCTTCTTAGACCTTATCTGACGTCAGATAAAAATTGGCTATAACAGAACTTAAGTACAGTGGCTATAAGACCTTATTGACCTATTTAGACTCAGTCTTTTTATTCTGGGTTTCTGACGTCAGATCTAATAGACAATTAAGGCTAAGGTAGCCAGGTTTATTGTGTAGATAAGGTAGCCTATTAGGGACTTCACTTGTCAACAGAACTTAAGTACAGTGGCTATAAGACCTTATTGACCTATTTAGACTCAATCTTTTTATTAGAATTAGACTATACAACAACACAATACCCTTATTAGCTTTAATAACCCTTATTAGACCTCAATCTTTTTATTGTGTTTGAAACGTTTAACATTGCTATCAATTTATCACTAATGAGGTCTAATAAGGGTTTCTGACGTCAGATCTAATAGATTTTTTTGACCTATTTAGCCTATTTAGACCTATTTAGCTCTTTCTTTTTTATTAACCCTTATTAGACCTCAATCTTTTTATTGTGTTTGAAACGTTTAACATTGCTATCAATTGTGATAGCAAATTATGATTGAGGTCTAATAAGGGTTGACGTCAATATTGTGTACAATTAATTATTAATCTATAAATTATTTTTGACCTCAGATTCTGACGTCAGATTTCTGACGTCAAATCTTTTAAATCTTTTAAATCTTTTTATTGTGTTTGAAACGTTTTCTTAGATAAGGTAGCCTATTAGGGACTTCACTTGTCAACAGAACTTAAGTACAGTGGCTAAAGAGCTAAGAGAAGGTAGCCTATTAGGGATATAAATGTTTATTGACCTATTTAGACTCTATCTTTTTATTAGAATTAGAGTATACAACAACACAATACCCTTATTAGCTTTAATAACCCTTATTAGACCTCAATCTTTTTATTTTGTTTGAAACGTTTAACATTGCTATCAATTTATCACTAATGAGGTCTAATAAGGGTTTCTGACGTCAGATCTAATAGATTTTCTTGATAACAATGTTAAGATAGCAATGAGGTCTAATCAGAAACCCTTATTAGACCTCAATCTTTTTATTGTGTTTGAAACGTTTAACATTGCTATCAATTGTGATAGCAAATTATGATTGAGGTCTAATAAGGGTCTAATCAGATGTTAAGATAATGAGTGTTGTTAAGTGATGTTAAGATAGTTAAGATGTTAAGACGTCTAATTCTAATAAAAAGATTGAGTTCAATTGTCAACAGGCTATGTTAAACGTTTATATATATTGAGATAGAGGTCTAATAAGGGTTTCTGACGTCAGATCTAATAAGGTCTTCTTAGACCTTATCTGACGTCAGATAAAAATTGGCTATAAGAGAACTTAAGTACAGTGGCTATAAGACCTTATTGACCTATTTAGACTCAATCTTTTTATTCTGGGTTTCTGACGTCAGATCTAATAGACAATTAAGGCTAAGGTAGCCAGGTTTATTGTGTAGATAAGGTAGCCTATTAGGGACTTCACTTGTCAACAGAACTTAAGTACAGTGGCTATAAGACCTTATTGACCTATTTAGACTCAATCTTTTTATTAGAATTAGACTATACAACAACACAATATCCTTATTAGCTTTAATAACCCTTATTAGACCTCAATCTTTTTATTGTGTTCGAAACGTTTAACATTGCTATCAATTTATCACTAATGAGGTCTAATAAGGGTTTCTGACGTCAGATCTAATAGATTTTTTTGACCTATTTAGCCTATTTAGACCTATTTAGCTCTTTCTTTTTTATTAACCCTTATTAGACCTCAATCTTTTTATTGTGTTTGAAACGTTTAACATTGCTATCAATTGTGATAGCAAATTATGATTGAGGTCTAATAAGGGTTGACGTCAATATTGTGTACAATTAATTATTAATCTATAAATTATTTTTGACCTCAGATTCTGACGTCAGATTTCTGACGTCAAATCTTTTAAATCTTTTAAATCTTTTTATTGTGTTTGAAACGTTTTCTTAGATAAGGTAGCCTATTAGGGACTTCACTTGTCAACAGAACTTAAGTACAGTGGCTAAAGAGCTAAGATAAGGTAGCCTATTAGGGATATAAATGTTTATTGACCTATTTAGACTCAATCTTTTTATTAGAATTAGACTATACAACAACACAATACCCTTATTAGCTTTAATAACCCTTATTAGACCTCAATCTTTTTATTGTGTTTGAAACGTTTAACATTGCTATCAATGTATCACTAATGAGGTCTAATAAGGGTTTCTGACGTCAGATCTAATAGATTTTCTTGATAGCAATGTTAAGATAGCAATGAGGTCTAATCAGAAACCCTTATTAGACCTCAATCTTTTTATTGTGTTTGAAACGTTTAACATTGCTATCAATTGTGATAGCAAATTATGATTGAGGTCTAATAAGGGTCTACCTTATCTAAGAAAACGTTTCAAACACAATAAAAATATTTAAAAGATTTAAAAGATTTGACGTCAGAAATCTGACGTCAGAATCTGAGGTCAAAAATAATTTATAGATTAATAATTAATTGTACACAATATTGACGTCAACCCTTATTAGACCTCAATCATAATTTGCTATCACAATTGATAGCAATGTTAAACGTTTCAAACACAATAAAAAGATTGAGGTCTAATAAGGGTTAATAAAAAAGAAAGAGCTAAATAGGTCTAAATAGGCTAAATAGGTCAAAAAAATCTATTAGATCTGACGTCAGAAACCCTTATTAGACCTCATTAGTGATAAATTGATAGCAATGTTAAACGTTTCAAACACAATAAAAAGATTGAGGTCTAATAAGGGTTATTAAAGCTAATAAGGGTATTGTGTTGTTGTATAGTCTAATTCTAATAAAAAGATTGAGTCTAAATAGGTCAATAAGGTCTTATAGCCACTGTACTTAAGTTCTGTTGACAAGTGAAGTCCCTAATAGGCTACCTTATCTACACAATAAACCTGGCTACCTTAGCCTTAATTGTCTATTAGATCTGAAGTCAGAAACCCAGAATAAAAAGATTGAGTCTAAATAGGTCAATAAGGTCTTATAGCCACTGTACTTAAGTTCTGTTATAGCCAATTTTTATCTGACGTCAGATAAGGTCTAAGAAGACCTTATTAGATCTGACGTCAGAAACCCTTATTAGACCTCAATCTCAATATATATAAACGTTTAACATAGCCTGTTGACAACTGAACTCAATCTTTTTATTAGAATTAGACGTCTTAACATCTTAACTATCTTAACATCACTTAACAACACTCATTATCTTAACATCTGATTAGACCCTTATTAGACCTCAATCATAATTTGCTATCACAATTGATAGCAATGTTAAACGTTTCGAACACAATAAAAAGATTGAGGTCTAATAAGGGTTTCTGATTAGACCTCATTGCTATCTTAACATTGCTATCAAGAAAATATATTAGATCTGACGTTAGAAACCCTTATTAGACCTCATTAGTGATAAATTGATAGCAATGTTAAACGTTTCAAACACAATAAAAAGATTGAGGTCTAATAAGGGTTATTAAAGCTAATAAGGGTATTGTGTTGTTGTATAGTCTAATTCTAATAAAAAGATTGAGTCTAAATAGGTCAATAAACATTTATATCCCTAATAGGCTACCTTATCTTAGCTCTTTAGCCACCGTACTTAAGTTCTGTTGACAAGTGAAGTCCCTAATAGGCTACCTTATCTAAGAAAACGTTTCAAACACAATAAAAAGATTTAAAAGATTTAAAAGATTTGACGTCAGAAATCTGACGTCAGAATCTGAGGTCAAAAATAATTTATAGATTAATAATTAATTGTACACAATATTGACGTCAACCCTTATTAGACCTCAATCATAATTTGCTATCAGAATTGATAGCAATGTTAAACGTTTCAAACACAATAAAAAGATTGAGGTCTAATAAGGGTTAATAAAAAAGAAAGAGCTAAATAGGTCTAAATAGGCTAAATAGGTCAAAAAAAATCTATTAGATCTGACGTCAGAAACCCTTATTAGACCTCATTAGTGATAAATTGATAGCAATGTTAAACGTTTCAAACACAATAAAAAGATTGAGGTCTAATAAGGGTTATTAAAGCTAATAAGGGTATTGTGTTGTTGTATAGTCTAATTCTAATAAAAAGATTGAGTCTAAATAGGTCAATAAGGTCTTATAGCCACTGTACTTAAGTTCTGTTGACAAGTGAAGTCCCTAATAGGC
>NW_027063633.1:0-30000 GCF_032884065.1 Artemia franciscana
ATCACATTCTTTACCATGTGCAATCATAAAATAGTCTAATATCTTCATTTTTTCAACATACGTAGCTATTACCCTCGAAAACTAAAACTTTTGACATAGGAAAAGAGCCTTTAACCGCATTCTTTACCATTTGCAATCATAAAATAGTCTAATATCTTCATTTTTTCAACATACGTAGCTATTACCTACGAAAACTAAAACTTTTGAAATAGGAAAAGAGCCTTTAATCACATTCTTTACCATTTGCAATCATAAAATAGTCTAATATCTTCATTTTTTCAACATACGTTGCTATTACCCTCGAAAACTAAAACTTTTGACATAGGAAAAGATCCTTTAATCACTTTCTTTACCATGTACAATCATAAAATAGTCTAATATCTTCATTTTTTCAACATACGTAGCTATTACCCTCGAAAACTAAAACTTTTGACATAGGAAAAGAGCCTTTTACCATGTATTCTTTACGATGTGCAATCATAAAATTGTCTAATATCTTCATTTTTCCACAGACGAAGCTATTACCCTCGAAAACTAAAACTTTTGAAATAGGAAAAGAGCCTTTAATCACATTCTTTACCATTTGCAATCATAAAATAGTCTAATATCTTCATTTTTTCAACATACGTAGCTATTACCCTGGAAAACTAAAACTTTTGACATAGAAAAAGAGCCTCTAATCACATTCTTTACCATTTGCAATCATAAAATAGTCTAATATCTTCATTTTTTCAACATACGTAGCTATTACCCTCGAAAACTAAAACTTTTGAAATAGGAAACGAGCCTTTAATCACATTCTTTACCATTTGCAATCATAAAATAGTCTAATATCTTCATTTTTTAAACATACGTAGCTATTACCCTCAAAAACTAAACTTTTGAAATACGAAAAGAGCCTTTAATCACATTCTTTACCATGTGCAATCATAAAATTGTCTAATATCTTCATTTTTTCACACAGACAAAGCTATTACCCTCGAAAACTAAAACTTCTGAAATAGGAAAAGAGCCTTTAATCACCTTCTTTACCATTTGCAATCATAAAATAGTCTAATATCTTCATTTTTTAAACATACGTAGCTATTACCCTCAAAAACTAAACTTTTGAAATAGGAAAAGAGCCTTTAATCACATTCTTTACCATGTGCAATCATAAAATAGTCTAATATCTTCATTTTTTCAACATACGTAGCTATTACCCTCGAAAACTAAAACTTTTGACATAGGAAAAGAGCTTTTAACCACATTCTTTACCATTTGCAATCATAAAATAGTCTAATATCTTCATTTTTTCAACATACGTAGCTATTACCTACGAAAACTAAAACTTTTGAAATAGGAAAAGAGCCTTTAATCACATTCTTTACCATTTGCAATCATAAAATAGTCTAATATCTTCATTTTTTCAACATACGTTGCTATTACCCTCGAAAACTAAAACTTTTGACATAGGAAAAGATCCTTTAATCACTTTCTTTACCATGTACAATCATAAAATAGTCTAATATCTTCATTTTTCCAACATACGTAGCTATTACCCTCGAAAACTAAAACTTTTGACAGAGGAAAAGAGCCTTTACCATGTATTCTTTACGATGAGCAATCATAAAATTGTCTAATATCTTCATTTTTTCCACAGACAAAGCTATTACCCTCGAAAACTAAAACTTTTGAAATAGGAAAAGAGCCTTTAATCACATTCTTTACCATTTGCAATCATAAAATAGTCTAATATCTTCATTTTTTCAACATACGTAGCTATTACCCTGGAAAACTAAAACTTTTGACATAGAAAAAGAGCCTTTAATCACATTCTTTACCATTTGCAATCATAAAATAGTCTAATATCTTCATTTTTTCAACATACGTAGCTATTACCCTCGAAAACTAAAACTTTTGAAATAGGAAACGAGCCTTTAATCACATTCTTTACCATTTGCAATCATAAAATAGTCTAATATCTTCATTTTTTTCAACATACGTAGCTATTACCCTCGAAAACTAAAACTTTTGAAATAGGAAAACAGCCTTAAATCACATTCTTACCATGTGCAATCATAAAATAGTCTAATATCTTCATTTTTTCAACATACGTAGCTATTACCCTCGAAAACTAAAACTTTTGAAATAGGAAAAGAGCCTTTAATCAAATTCTTTACCATTTGCAATCATAAAATAGTCTAATATCCTCATTTTTTCTTCATACGTAGCTATTACCCTCGAAAACTAAAACTTTTGACATAGGAAAAGAGCCTTTAATCACATTCTTTACCATTTGCAATCATAAAATTGTCTAATATCTTCATTTTTTCAGCATACGTAGCTATTACCCTCGAAAACTAAAACTTTTGAAATAGAAAAAGAGCCTTTAATCACATTCTTTACCATTTGCAATCATAAAATAGTCTAATATCTTCATTTTTTCCTAAAATAGTCTAATATCCTCATTTTTTCTTCATACGTAGCAATTACCCTCGAAAACTAAAACTTTTGACATAGGAAAAGAGCCTTTAATCACATTCTTTACCATTGCAATCATAAAATTGTCTAATATCTTCACTTTTTCAGCATACGTAGCTATTACCCTCGAAAACTAAAACTTTTGAAATAGGAAAAGAGCCTTTAATCACATTCTTTACCATTTGCAATCATAAAATTGTCTAATATCTTCATTTTTTCAGCATACGTAGCTATTACCCTCGAAAACTAAAACTTTTGAAATAGAAAAAGAGCCTTTAATCACATTCTTTACCATTTGCAATCATAAAATAGTCTAATATCTTCATTTTTTCCACAGACAAAGCTATTACCCTCGAAAAACTAAAACTTTTGAAATAGGAAAAGAGCCTTTAATCACATTCTTTACCATGTGCAATCATAAATAGTCTAATATCTTCATTTTTTCAAAATACGTAGCCATTACCCTCGAAAACTAAAACTTTTGAAATAGGAAAAGAGCCTTTAATCACATTCTTTACCATTTGCAATCATAAAATAGTCTAATATCTTCATTTTTTCAACATACGTAGCTATTACCCTCGAAAACTAAAACTTTTGACATAGGAAAAGAGCCTTTAATCACATTCTTTACATGTGCAATCATAAAATTGTCTAATATCTTCATTTTTTCAACATACGTAGCTATTACCCTCGAAAACTAAAACTTTTGAAATAAGTAAAGAGCCTTTAATCACATTCTTTACCATGTGCAATCATAAAATTGTCTAATATCTTCATTTTTTCAACATACGTAGCTATTACCCTCGAAAACTAAAACTTTTGAAATAGGAAAAGAGCCTTTAATCACATTCTTTACCATGTGCAATCATAAAATAGTTAATATCTTCATTTTTTCAACATACGTAGCTATTACCCTCGAAAAATAAAACTTTTGAAATGGGAAAAGAGCCTTTAATCACAGTCTTTACCATTTGCAATCATAAAATAGTCTAGTATTTTCATTTTTTCAACATACGTAGCTATTACCCTCGAAAACTAAAACTTTTGACATAGGAAAAGAGCCTTTAATCACATTCTTTACCATGTGCATTCTTTACCATGTGCAATGATAAAATAGTCTAATATCTTCATTTTTTCAACATACGTAGCTATTACCCTCGAAAACTAAAACTTTTGACATAGGAAAAGAGCCTTTAATCACATTCTTTACCATGTGCAATCATAAAATTGTCTAATATCTTCATTTTTTCAACATACGTAGCTACTACCCTCGAAAACTTAAACTTTTGAAATAGGAAAAGAGCCTTTAATCACATTCTTTACCATTTGC
Organism: Artemia franciscana; assembly: GCF_032884065.1. Lineage (NCBI taxonomy): Eukaryota > Metazoa > Arthropoda > Branchiopoda > Anostraca > Artemiidae > Artemia > Artemia franciscana. The sequence continues at coordinate 3,794 of NW_027063633.1, forward strand.
AATCTAAAATATTCTAATATCTTCATTTTTAAACATACGAAGCTATTACTCTCGAAAACTAAAACTTTTGAAATAGGAAAAGAGCCTTTAATCACATTCTTACCATGTGCAATCATAAAATTGTCCAATATCTTCATTTTTTCAACATACGTAGCTATTACCCTCGAAAACTAAAACTTTTGAAATAGGAAAAGAGCCTTTAATCACATTCTTTACCATTTGCAATCATAAAATAGTCTAATATCCTCATTTTTTCTTCATACGTAGCAATTACCCTCGAAAACTAAAACTTTTGACATAGGAAAAGAGCCTTTAATCACATTCTTTACCATTTGCAATCATAAAATTGTCTAATATCTTCACTTTTTCAGCATACGTAGCTATTACCCTCGAAAACTAAAACTTTTGAAATAGGAAAAGAGCCTTTAATCACATTCTTTACCATTTGCAATCATAAAATAGTCTAATATCTTCATTTTTTCCCTCTTTTTTCCTTCTTCTTTTTTCCCTGTGATTAAAGGCTCTTTTCCTATTTCAAAAGTTTTAGTTTTCGAGGGTAATAGCTACGTATGCTGAAAAAGTGAAGATATTAGACAATTTTATGATTGCAAATTGTAAAGAATGTGATTAAAGGCTCTTTTCCTATGTCAAAAGTTTTAGTTTTCGAGGGTAATTGCTACGTATGAAGAAAAAAATGAAGATATTAGAATAATTTATGATTGCAAATGGTAAAGAATGTGATTAAAGGCTCTTTTCCTATTTCAAAAGTTTAAGTTTTCGAGGGTAATAGCTAAGTATGTTGAAAAAATGAAGATATTAGACAATTTTATGATTGCACATGGTAAAGAATGTGATTAAAGGCTCTTTTCCTATGTCAAAAGTTTTAGTTTTCGAGGGTAATAGCTACGTATGTTGAAAAAATGAAGACATTAGACTATTTTATGATTGCACATGGTAAAGAATGTGATTAAAGGCTCTTTTCCTATTTCAAAAGTTTTAGTTTTCGAGGGTAATGGTTACACATTTTGAAAAAATGAAGATATTAGACTATTTTATGATTGCACATGGTAAAGAATGTGATTAAAGGCTCTTTTCCTATTTCAAAAGTTTTAGTTTTTCGAGGGTAATAGCTTTGTCTGTGGAAAAAATGAAGATATTAGACTATTTTATGATTGCAAATGGTAAAGAATGTGATTAAAGGCTCTTTTCCTATTTCAAAAGTTTTAGTTTTCGAGGGTAATAGCTACGTATGCTGAAAAAGTGAAGATATTAGACAATTTTATGATTGCAAATGGTAAAGAATGTGATTAAAGGCTCTTTTCCTATGTCAAAAGTTTTAGTTTTCGAGGGTAATTGCTACGTATGAAGAAAAAATGAGGATATTAGACTATTTTATGATTGCAAATGGTAAAGAATGTGATTAAAGGCTCTTTTCCTATTTCAAAAGTTTTAGTTTTCGAGGGTAATAGCTACGTATGTTGAAAAAATGAAGATATTGGACAATTTTATGATTGCACATGGTAAAGAATGTGATTAAAGGCTCTTTTCCTATTTCAAAAGTTTTAGTTTTCGAGAGTAATAGCTTCGTATGTTTAAAAAATGAAGATATTAGAATATTTTATGATTGCAAATGGTAAAGAATGTGATTAAAGGCTCTTTTCCTATTTCAAAAGTTTAAGTTTTCGAGGGTAGTAGCTACGTATGTTGAAAAAATGAAGATATTAGACAATTTTATGATTGCACATGGTAAAGAATGTGATTAAAGGCTCTTTTCCTATGTCAAAAGTTTTAGTTTTCGAGGGTAATAGCTACGTATGTTGAAAAAATGAAGATATTAGACTATTTTATCATTGCATATGGTAAAGAATGCACATGGTAAAGAATGTGATTAAAGGCTCTTTTCCTATGTCAAAAGTTTTAGTTTTCGAGGGTAATAGCTACGTATGTTGAAAAAATGAAGATACTAGACTATTTTATGATTGCAAATGGTAAAGAATGTAATTAAAGGCTCTTTTCCCATTTCAAAAGTTTTAGTTTTCGAGGGTAATAGCTACGTATGTTGAAAAAATGAAGATATTAGACTATTTTATGATTGCACATGGTAAAGAATGTGATTAAAGGCTCTTTTCCTATTTCAAAAGTTTTAGTTTTCGAGGGTAATAGCTACGTATGTTGAAAAAATGAAGATATTAGACAATTTTATGATTGCACATGGTAAAGAATGTGATTAAAGGCTCTTTACTTATTTCAAAAGTTTTAGTTTTCGAGGGTAATAGCTACGTATGTTGAAAAAATGAAGATATTAGACAATTTTATGATTGCACATGGTAAAGAATGTGATTAAATGCTCTTTTCCTATGTCAAAAGTTTTAGTTTTCGAGGGTAATAGCTACGTATGTTGAAAAAATGAAGATATTCGACTATTTTATGATTGCAAATGGTAAAGAATGTGATTAAAGGCTCTTTTCCTATTTCAAAAGTTTTAGTTTTCGAGGGTAATGGCTACGTATTTTGAAAAAATGAAGATATTAGACTATTTTATGATTGCACATGGTAAAGAATGTGATTAAAGGCTCTTTTCCTATTTCAAAAGTTTTAGTTTTTCGAGGGTAATAGCTTTGTCTGTGGAAAAAATGAAGATATTAGACTATTTTATGATTGCAAATGGTAAAGAATGTGATTAAAGGCTCTTTTACTATTTCAAAAGTTTTAGTTTTCGAGGGTAATAGCTACGTATGCTGAAAAAATGAAGATATTAGACAATTTTATGATTGCAAATGGTAAAGAATGTGATTAAAGGCTCTTTTCCTATGTCAAAAGTTTTAGTTTTCGAGGGTAATAGCTACGTATGAAGAAAAAATGAGGATATTAGACTATTTTATGATTGCAAATGGTAAAGAATTTGATTAAAGGCTCTTTTCCTATTTCAAAAGTTTTAGTTTTCGAGGGTAATAGCTACGTATGTTGAAAAAATGAAGATATTGGAGAATTTTATGATTGCACATGGTAAAGAATGTGATTAAAGGCTCTTTTCCTATTTCAAAAGTTTTAGTTTTCGAGAGTAATAGCTTCGTATGTTTAAAAAATGAAGATATTAGAATATTTTATGATTGCAAATGGTAAAGAATGTGATTAAAGGCTCTTTTCCTATTTCAAAAGTTTAAGTTTTCGAGGGTAATAGCTAAGTATGTTGAAAAAATGAAGATATTAGACAATTTTATGATTGCACATGGTAAAGAATGTGATTAAAGGCTCTTTTCCTATGTCAAAAGTTTTAGTTTTCGAGGGTAATAGCTACGTATGTTGAAAAAATGAAGATATTAGACTATTTTATGATTGCACATGGTAAAGAATGTGATTAAAGGCTCTTTTCCTATTTCAAAAGTTTTAGTTTTCGAGGGTAATGGCTACGTATGTTGAAAAAATGAAGATATTAGACTATTTTATGATTGCACATGGTAAAGAATGTGATTAAAGGCTCTTTTCCTATGTCAAAAGTTTTAGTTTTCGAGGGTAATAGCTACGTATGTTGAAAAAATGAAGATATTAGACTATTTTATGATTGCACATGGTAAAGAATGTGATTAAAGGCTCTTTTCCTATTTCAAAAGTTTTAGTTTTTCGAGGGTAATAGCTTTGTCTGTGGAAAAAATGAAGATATTAGACTATTTTATGATTGCAAATGGTAAAGAATGTGATTAAAGGCTCTTTTCCTATTTCAAAAGTTTTAGTTTTCGAGGGTAATAGCTACGTATGCTGAAAAAATGAAGATATTAGACAATTTTATGATTGCAAATGGTAAAGAATGTGATTAAAGGCTCTTTTCCTATGTCAAAAGTTTTAGTTTTCGAGGGTAATTGCTACGTATGAAGAAAAAAATGAGGATATTAGACTATTTATGATTGCAAATGGTAAAGAATGTGATTAAAGGCTCTTTTCCTATTTCAAAAGTTTTAGTTTTCGAGGGTAATAGCTAAGTATGTTGAAAAAATGAAGATATTGGACAATTTTATGATTGCACATGGTAAAGAGTGTGATTAAAGGCTCTTTTCCTATTTCAAAAGTTTTAGTTTTCGAGAGTAATAGCTTCGTATGTTTAAAAAATGAAGATATTAGAATATTTTATGATTGCAAATGGTAAAGAATGTGATTAAAGGCTCTTTTCCTATTTCAAAAGTTTAAGTTTTCGAGGGTAGTAGCTACGTATGTTGAAAAAATGAAGATATTAGACAATTTTATGATTGCACATGGTAAAGAATGTGATTAAAGGCTCTTTTCCTATGTCAAAAGTTTTAGTTTTCGAGGGTAATAGCTACGTATGTTGAAAAAATGAAGATATTAGACTATTTTATCATTGCACATGGTAAAGAATGTGATTAAAGGCTCTTTTCCTATTTCAAAAGTTTTAGTTTTTCGAGGGTAATAGCTTTGTCTGTGGAAAAATGAAGATATTAGACTATTTTATGATTGCAAATGGTAAAGAATGTGATTAAAGGCTCTTTTCCTATTTCAAAAGTTTTAGTTTTCGAGGGTAATAGCTACGTATGTTGAAAAAATGAAGATATTAGACTATTTTATGATTGCAAATGGCACAGAATGTGATTAAAGGCTCTTTTCCTATTTCAAAAGTTTTAGTTTTCGAGGGTAATAGCTACGTATGTTGAAAAAATGAAGATATTAGACAATTTTATGATTGCAAATAGTAAAGAATGTGATTAAAGGCTCTTTTCCTATTTCAAAAGTTTTAGTTTTCGAGACCATGTGCAATCATAAAATTGTCTAACATCTTCATATTACCCTCGAAAACTAAAACTTTTGAAATAGGAAAAGAGCCTTTAATCACATTCTTTACCATGTGCAATCATAAAATTGTCTAATATCTTCATTTTTTCCACAGACAAAGCTATTACCCTCGAAAACTAAAACTTTTGAAATAGGAAAAGAGCCTTTAATCACATTCTTTACCATTTGCAATCATAAAATAGTCTAATATCTTCATTTTTTCAACATACGTAGCTATTACCCTCGAAAACTAAAACTTTTGAAATAGGAAAAGAGCCTTTAATCACATTCTTTACCATTTGCAATCATAAAATAGTCTAATATCTTCATTTTTTCAACATACGTAGCTATTACCCTCGAAAACTAAAACTTTTGACATAGGAAAAGAGCCTTTAATTACATTCTTTACCATTTACAATCATAAAATAGTATAATATCTTCATTTTTTCAACATACTTAGCTATTACCCTCAAAAACTAAAACTTTTGAAATAGGAAAAGAGCCTTTAATCACATTCTTTACCATTTGCAATCATAAAATAGTCTAATATCTTCATTTTTTCAACATACGTAGCTATTACCCTCGAAAACTAAAACTTTTGACATAGGAAAAGAGCCTTTAATCACATTCTGTACCATGTGCAATCATAAAATTGTCTAATATCTTGATTTTTTCAACATACGTAGCTATTACCCTCGAAAACTAAAACTTTTGAAATAGGAAAAGAGCCTTTAATCACATTCTTTACCATTTGCAATCATAAAATAGTCTAATATCTTCATTTTTTCAACATACGTAGCTATTACCCTCGAAAACTAAAACTTTTGAAATAGGAAAAGAGCCTTTAATCACATTCTTTACCATTTACAATCATAAAATAGTCTAATATCTTCATTTTTTCCACAGACAAAGCTATTACCCTCGAAAACTAAAACTTTTGAAATAGAAAAAGAGCCTTTAATCACATTCTTTACCATGTACAATCATAAAATAGTCTAATATCTTCATTTTTTCAACATACATAGCTATTACCCTCGAAAACTAAAACTTTTGACGTAGGAAAAGAGCCTTTAATCACATTCTTTACCATGTGCAATCATTAAATAGTCTAATATCTTCATTTTTTCCACAGACAAAGCTATTACCCTCGAAAACTAAAACTTTTGAAATAGGAAAAGAGCCTTTAATCACATTCTTTACCATTTGAAATCATAAAATAGTCTAATATCTTCATTTTTTCAACATACGTAGCTATTACCCTCGAAAACTAAAACTTTTGAAATAGGAAAAGAGCCTTTAATCACATTCTTTACCATTTACAATCATAAAATAGTCTAATATCTTCATTTTTTCCACAGACAAAGCTATTACCCTCGAAAACTAAAACTTTTGAAATAGAAAAAGAGCCTTTAATCACATTCTTTACCATGTACAATCATAAAATAGTCTAATATCTTCATTTTTTCAACATATATAGCTATTACCCTCGAAAACTAAAACTTTTGACGTAGGAAAAGAGCCTTTAATCACATTCTTTACCATGTGCAATCATTAAATAGTCTAATATCTTCATTTTGTCCACAGACAAAGCTATTACCCTCGAAAACTAAAACTTTTGAAATAGGAAAAGAGCCTTTAATCACATTCTTCACCATTTGCAATCATAAAATAGTCTAATATCTTCATTTTTTCAACATACGTAGCTATTACCCTCGAAAACTAAAACTTTTGACATAGGAAAAGAGCCTTTAATCACATTCTTTACCATGTGCAATCATAAAATAGTCTAACATCTTCATTTTTTCCACAGACAAAGCTATTACCCTCGAAAACTAAAACTTTTGAAATAGGAAAAGAGCCTTTAATCACATTCTTTACCATTTGCAATCATAAAATAGTCTAATATCTTCATTTTTTCAACATACGTAGCTATTACCCTCAAAGTCTAAAACTTTTGACATAGGAAAAGAGCCTTTAATCACATTCTTTACCATGTGCAATCATAAAATTGTCTAATATCATCATTTTTTCAACATACGTAGCTATTACCCTCGAAAACTAAAACTTTTGAAATAGGAAAAGAGCCTTTAATCACATTCTTTACCATTTGCAATCATAAAATAGTCTAATATCTTCATTTTTTCAACATACGTAGATATTACTCTCGAAAACTAAAACTTTTGACATAGGAAAAGAGCCTTTAATCACATTCTTTACCATGTGAAATCATAAAATAGTCAAATATCTTCATATTTTCCACAGACACAGCTATTACCCTCGAAAACTAAAACTTTTGAAATAGGAAAAGAGCCTTTAATCACATTCTTTACCATGTGCAATCATAAAAAAGTCTAATATGTTCATTTTTTCAACATACGTAGCTATTACCCTTGAAAACTAAAACTTTTGAAATAGGAAAAGAGCCTTTAATCACATTCTTTACCATTTGTTATCATAAAATAGTCTAATATCTTCATTTTTTCAACATACGTAGCTATTACCTTCGAAAACTAAAACTTTTGAAATAGGAAAAGAGCCTTTAATCACATTCTTTACCATGTGCAATCATAAAATTGTCTAATATCTTCATTTTTTCAACATACGTAGCTATTACCCTCGAAAAGTAAAACTTTTGACATAGGAAAAGAGCCTTTAATCACATTCTTTACCATGTGCAATCATAAAATAGTCTAATATCTTCATTTTTTCAACATACGTAGCTATTACCCTCGAAAACTAAAACTTTTGACATAGGAAAAGATCCTTTAATCACTTTCTTTACCATGTACAATCATAAAATAGTCTAATATCTTCATTTTTTCAACATACGTAGCTATTACCCTCGAAAACTAAAACTTTTGACATAGGAAAAGAGCCTTTACCATGTATTCTTTACGATGTGCAATCATAAAATTGTCTAATATCTTCATTTTTTCCACAGACAAAGCTATTACCCTCGAAAACTAAAACTTTTGACATAGGAAAAGAGCCTTTAATCCCATTCTTTACCATTTGCAATCATAAAATAGTCTAATATCTTCATTTTTTCAACATACGTAGCTATTACCCTCGAAAACTAAAACTTTTGAAACAGGAAAAGAGCCTTTAATCACATTCTTTACCATGTGCAATCATAAAATCGTCTAATATCTTCATTTTTTCAACATACGTAGCTATTACCCTCGAAAACTAAAACTTTTGACATAGGAAAAGAGCCTTTAACCACATTCTTTACCATTTGCAATCATAAAATAGTCTAATATCCTCATTTTTTCAACATACGTAGCTATTACCCTCGAAAACTAAAACTTTTGAAATACGAAAAGAGCCTTTAATCACATTCTTTACCATTTGCAATCATAAAATTGTCTAATATCTTCATTTTTTCACACAGACAAAGCTATTACCCTCGAAAAGTAAAACTTCTGAAATAGGAAAAGAGCCTTTAATCACATTCTTTACCATTTGCAATCATAAAATAGTCTAATATCTTCGTTTTTTAAACATACGTAGCTATTACCCTCAAAAACTAAAACTTTTGAAATAGGAAAAGAGCCTTTAATCACATTCTTTACCATGTGCAATCATAAAATAGTCTAATATCTTCATTTTTTCAACATACGTAGCTATTACCCTCGAAAACTAAAACTTTTGACATAGGAAAAGAGCCTTTAACCGCATTCTTTACCATTTGCAATCATAAAATAGTCTAATATCTTCATTTTTTCAACATACGTAGCTATTACCTACGAAAACTAAAACTTTTGAAATAGGAAAAGAGCCTTTAATCACATTCTTTACCATTTGCAATCATAAAATAGTCTAATATCTTCATTTTTTCAACATACGTTGCTATTACCCTCGAAAACTAAAACTTTTGACATAGGAAAAGATCCTTTAATCACTTTCTTTACCATGTACAATCATAAAATAGTCTAATATCTTCATTTTTTCAACATACGTAGCTATTACCCTCGAAAACTAAAACTTTTGAAATAGGAAACGAGCCTTTAATCACATTCTTTACCATTTGCAATCATAAAATAGTCTAATATCTTCATTTTTTCAACATACGTAGCTATTACCCTGGAAAACTAAAACTTTTGACATAGAAAAAGAGCCTTTAATCACATTCTTTACCATTTGCAATCATAAAATAGTCTAATATCTTCATTTTTTCAACATACGTAGCTATTACCCTCGAAAACTAAAACTTTTGAAATAGGAAACGAGCCTTTAATCACATTCTTTACCATGTGCAATCATAAAATAGTCTAATATCTTCATTTTTTCAACATACGTAGCTATTACCCTCAAAAACTAAATCTTTTGACATAGGAAAAGAGCCTTTAATCACATTCTTTACCATTTGCAATCATAAAATAGTCTAATATCCTCATTTTTTCAACATACGTAGCTATTACCCTCGAAAACTAAAACTTTTGAAATAGGAAAAGAGCCTTTAATCACATTCTTTACCATTTGCAATCATAAAATAGTCTAATATCTTCATTTTTTCAACATACTTAGCTATTACCTACGAAAACTAAAACTTTTGAAATAGGAAAAGAGCCTTTAATCACATTCTTTACCATTTGCAATCATTAAATAGTCTAATATCTTCATTTTTTCAACATACGTTGCTATTACCCTCGAAAACTAAAACTTTTGACATAGGAAAAGAGCCTTTAATCACATTCTTTACCATGTACAATCATAAAATAGTCTAATATCTTCATTTTTTCAACATACGTAGCTATTACCCTCGAAAACTAAAACTTTTGAAATACGAAAAGAGCCTTTAATCACATTCTTTACCATGTGCAATCATAAAATTGTCTAATATCTTCATTTTTTCACACAGACAAAGCTATTACCCTCGAAAACTAAAACTTCTGAAATAGGAAAAGAGCCTTTAATCACATTCTTTACCATTTGCAATCATAAAATAGTCTAATATCTTCATTTTTTAAACATACGTAGCTATTACCCTCGAAAACTAAAACTTTTGAAATAGGAAAAGAGCCTTTAATCACATTCTTTACCATGTGCAATCATAAAATAGTCTAATATCTTCATTTTTTCAACATACGTAGCTATTACCCTCGAAAACTAAAACTTTTGACATAGGAAAAGAGCCTTTAACCGCATTCTTTACCATTTGCAATCATAAAATAGTCTAATATCTTCATTTTTTCAACATACGTAGCTATTACCTACGAAAACTAAAACTTTTGAAATAGGAAAAGAGCCTTTAATCACATTCTTTACCATTTGCAATCATAAAATAGTCTAATATCTTCATTTTTTCAACATACGTTGCTATTACCCTCGAAAACTAAAACTTTTGACATAGGAAAAGATCCTTTAATCACTTTCTTTACCATGTACAATCATAAAATAGTCTAATATCTTCATTTTTTCAACATACGTAGCTATTACCCTCGAAAACTAAAACTTTTGACATAGGAAAAGAGCTTTTACCATGTATTCTTTACGATGTGCAATCATAAAATTGTCTAATATCTTCATTTTTTCCACAGACAAAGCTATTACCCTCGAAAACTAAAACTTTTGACATAGGAAAAGAGCCTTTAATCCCATTCTTTACCATTTGCAATCATAAAATAGTCTAATATCTTCATTTTTTCAACATACGTAGCTATTACCCTCGAAAACTAAAACTTTTGAAACAGGAAAAGAGCCTTTAATCACATTCTTTACCATGTGCAATCATAAAATCGTCTAATATCTTCATTTTTTCAACATACGTAGCTATTACCCTCGAAAACTAAAACTTTTGACATAGGAAAAGAGCCTTTAACCACATTCTTTACCATTTGCAATCATAAAATAGTCTAATATCCTCATTTTTTCAACATACGTAGCTATTACCCTCGAAAACTAAAACTTTTGAAATAGGAAAAGAGCCTTTAATCACATTCTTTACCATTTGCAATCATAAAATAGTCTAATATCTTCATTTTTTCAACATACTTAGCTATTACCTACGAAAACTAAAACTTTTGAAATAGGAAAAGGGCCTTTAATCACATTCTTTACCATTTGCAATCATTAAATAGTCTAATATCTTCATTTTTTTCAACATACGTTGCTATTAACCTCGAAAACTAAAACTTTTGACATAGGAAAAGAGCCTTTAATCACATTCTTTACCATGTACAATCATAAAATAGTCTAATATCTTCATTTTTTCAACATACGTAGCTATTACCCTCGAAAACTAAAACTTTTGAAATACGAAAAGAGCCTTTAATCACATTCTTTACCATTTGCAATCATAAAATTGTCTAATATCTTCATTTTTTCACACAGACAAAGCTATTACCCTCGAAAACTAAAACTTCTGAAATAGGAAAAGAGCCTTTAATCACATTCTTTACCATTTGCAATCATAAAATAGTCTAATATCTTCGTTTTTTAAACATACGTAGCTATTACCCTCAAAAACTAAAACTTTTGAAATAGGAAAAGAGCCTTTAATCACATTCTTTACCATGTGCAATCATAAAATAGTCTAATATCTTCATTTTTTCAACATACGTAGCTATTACCCTCGAAAACTAAAACTTTTGACATAGGAAAAGAGCCTTTAACCGCATTCTTTACCATTTGCAATCATAAAATAGTCTAATATCTTCATTTTTTCAACATACGTAGCTATTACCTACGAAAACTAAAACTTTTGAAATAGGAAAAGAGCCTTTAATCACATTCTTTACCATTTGCAATCATAAAATAGTCTAATATCTTCATTTTTTCAACAAACGTTGCTATTACCCTCGAAAACTAAAACTTTTGACATAGGAAAAGATCCTTTAATCACTTTCTTTACCATGTACAATCATAAAATAGTCTAATATCTTCATTTTTTCAACATACGTAGCTATTACCCTCGAAAACTAAAACTTTTGACATAGGAAAAGAGCCTTTACCATGTATTCTTTACGATGTGCAATCATAAAATTGTCTAATATCTTCATTTTTTCCACAGACAAAGCTATTACCCTCGAAAACTAAAACTTTTGAAATAGGAAAAGAGCCTTTAATCACATTCTTTACCATTTGCAATCATAAAATAGTCTAATATCTTCATTTTTTCAACATACGTAGCTATTACCCTGGAAAACTAAAACTTTTGACATAGAAAAAGAGCCTCTAATCACATTCTTTACCATTTGCAATCATAAAATAGTCTAATATCTTCATTTTTTCAACATACGTAGCTATTACCCTCGAAAACTAAAACTTTTGAAATAGGAAACGAGCCTTTAATCACATTCTTTACCATTTGCAATCATAAAATAGTCTAATATCTTCATTTTTTTCAACATACGTAGCTATTACCCTCGAAAACTAAAACTTTTGAAATAGGAAAACAGCCTTAAATCACATTCTTTACCATGTGCAATCATAAAATAGTCTAATATCTTCATTTTTTCAACATACGTAGCTATTACCCTCGAAAACTAAATCTTTTGACATAGGAAAAGAGCCTTTAATCACATTCTTTACCATTTGCAATCAAAAAAAATTCTAATATCTTCATTTTTTCAACATACGTAGCTATTACCCTCGAAAACTAAAACTTTTGAAATAGGAAAAGAGCCTTTAATCACATTCTTTACCATGTGCAATCATAAAAAAGTCTAATATGTTCATTTTTTCAACATACGTAGCTATTACCCTCGAAAACTAAAACTTTTGAAATACGAAAAGAGCCTTTAATCACATTCTTTACCATGTGCAATCATAAAATTGTCTAATATCTTCATTTTTTCACACAGACAAAGCTATTACCCTCGAAAACTAAAACTTCTGAAATAGGAAAAGAGCCTTTAATCACCTTCTTTACCATTTGCAATCATAAAATAGTCTAATATCTTCATTTTTTAAACATACGTAGCTATTACCCTCAAAAACTAAAACTTTTGAAATAGGAAAAGAGCCTTTAATCACATTCTTTACCATGTGCAATCATAAAATAGTCTAATATCTTCATTTTTTCAACATACGTAGCTATTACCCTCGAAAACTAAAACTTTTGACATAGGAAAAGAGCTTTTAACCACATTCTTTACCATTTGCAATCATAAAATAGTCTAATATCTTCATTTTTTCAACATACGTAGCTATTACCTACGAAAACTAAAACTTTTGAAATAGGAAAAGAGCCTTTAATCACATTCTTTACCATTTGCAATCATAAAATAGTCTAATATCTTCATTTTTTCAACATACGTTGCTATTACCCTCGAAAACTAAAACTTTTGACATTGGAAAAGATCCTTTAATCACTTTCTTTACCATGTACAATCATAAAATAGTCTAATATCTTCATTTTTCCAACATACGTAGCTATTACCCTCGAAAACTAAAACTTTTGACATAGGAAAAGAGCCTTTACCATGTATTCTTTACGATGAGCAATCATAAAATTGTCTAATATCTTCATTTTTTCCACAGACAAAGCTATTACCCTCGAAGACTAAAACTTTTGAAATAGGAAAAGAGCCTTTAATCACATTCTTTACCATTTGCAATCATAAAATAGTCTAATATCTTCATTTTTTCCACAGACAAAGCTATTACCCTCGAAAACTATAACTTTTGAAATAGGAAAAGAGCCTTTAATCACATTCTTTACCATTTGCAATCATAAAATAGTCTAATATCTTCATTTTTTCAACATACGTAGCTATTACCCCTGAAAACTAAAACTTTTGAAATAGGAAAAGAGCCTTTAATCACATTCTTTACCATGTGCAATCATAAAATAGTCTAATATCTTCATTTTTTCAACATACGTAGCTATTACCCTCGAAAACTAAAACTTTTGACATAGGAAAAAAGCCTTTAACCACATTCTTTACCATTTGCAATCATAAAATAGTCTAATATCTTCATTTTTTCAACATACGTAGCTATTACCTACGAAAACTAAAACTTTTGAAATAGGAAAAGAGCCTTTAATCACATTCTTTACCATTTGCAATCATAAAATAGTCTAATATCTTCATTTTTTCAACATACGTTGCTATTACCCTCGAAAACTAAAACTTTTGACATAGGAAAAGATCATTTAATCACTTTCTTTACCATGTACAATCATAAAATAGTCTAATATCTTCATTTTTCCAACATACGTAGCTATTACCCTCGAAAACTAAAACTTTTGACATAGGAAAAGAGCCTTTACCATGTATTCTTTACGATGTGCAATCATAAAATTGTCTAATATCTTCATTTTTTCCACAGACAAAGCTATTACCCTCGAAAACTAAAACTTTTGAAATAGGAAAAGAGCGTTTAATCACATTCTTTACCATTTGCAATCATAAAATAGTCTAATATCTTCATTTTTTCAACATACGTAGCTATTACCCTGGAAAACTAAAACTTTTGACATAGAAAAAGAGCCTTTAATCACATTCTTTACCATTTGCAATCATAAAATAGTCTAATATCTTCATTTTTTCAACATACGTAGCTATTACCCTCGAAAACTAAAACTTTTGAAATAGGAAACGAGCCTTTAATCACATTCTTTACCATTTGCAATCATAAAATAGTCTAATATCTTCATTTTTTTCAACATACGTAGCTATTACCCTCGAAAACTAAAACTTTTGAAATAGGAAAAGAGCCTTAAATCACATTCTTTACCATGTGCAATCATAAAATAGTCTAATATCTTCATTTTTTCAACATACGTAGCTATTACCCTCGAAAACTAAATCTTTTGACATAGGAAAAGAGCCTTTAATCACATTCTTTACCATTTGCAATCAAAAAAAAATTCTAATATCTTCATTTTTTTCAACATACGTAGCTATTACCCTCGAAAACTAAAACTTTTGAAATAGGAAAAGAGCCTTTAATCACATTCTTTACTATGTGCAATCATAAAATTGTCTAATATCTTCATTTTTTCCACAGACAAAGCTATTACCCTCGAAAATTATAACTTTTGAAATAGGAAAAGAGCCTTTAATCACATTCTTTACCATTTGCAATCATGAAATAGTCTAATATCTTCATTTTTTTCAACATACGTAGCTATTACCCTCGAAAACTAAAACTTTTGAAATAGGAAAAGAGCCTTTAATCACAATCTTTACCATTTGCAATCATAAAATAGTCTAATATCTTCATTTTTTCAACATACGTAGCTATTACCCTCGAAAACTAAAACTTTTGACATAGGAAAAGAGCCTTTAATTACATTCTTTACCATTTGCAATCATAAAATAGTCTAATATCTTCATTTTTTCAACATACGTAGCTATTACCCTCGAAAACTAAAACTTTTGAAATAGGAAAAGAGCCTTTAATCACATTCTTTACCATTTGCAATCATAAAATAGTCTAATATCTTCATTTTTTCAACATACGTTGCTATTACCCTCGAAAACTAAAACTTTTGACATAGGAAAAGAGCCTTTAATCACATTCTTTACCATGTGCAATCATAAAATAGTCTAATATCTTCATTTTTTCCACAGATATAGCTATTACCCTCGAAAACTAAAACTTTAGAAATAGGAAAAGAGCCTTTAATCACATTCTTTACGATGTGCAATCATAAAATAGTCTAATATCTTCATTTTTTCAACATACGTAGCTATTACCCTCGAAAACTAAAACTTTTGAAATAGGAAAAGAGCCTTTAACCACATTCTTTACCATTTGCAATCATAAAATAGTCTAATATCTTCATTTTTTCAACATACGTAGCTATTACCCTAGAAACCTAAAACTTTTGAAATAGGAAAAGAGCCTTTAATCACATTCTTCACCATTTGCAATCATAAAATAGTCTAATATCTTCATTTTTTCAACATACGTAGCTATTACCCTCGAAAACTAAAACTTTTGAAATACGAAAAGAGCCTTTAATCACATTCTTTACCATGTGCAATCATAAAATTGTCTAATATCTTCATTTTTTCACACAGACAAAGCTATTACCCTCGAAAACTAAAACTTCTGAAATAGAAAAAGAGCCTTTAATCACATTCTTTACCATTTGCAATCATAAAATAGTCTAATATCTTCATTTTTTAAACATACGTAGCTATTACCCTCAAAAACTAAAACTTTTGAAATAGGAAAAGAGCCTTTAATCACATTCTTTACCATGTGCAATCATAAAATAGTCTAATATCTTCATTTTTTCAACATACGTAGCTATTACCCTCGAAAACTAAAACTTTTGACATAGGAAAAGAGCCTTTAACCACATTCTTTACCATTTGCAATCATAAAATAGTCTAATATCTTCATTTTTTCAACATACGTAGCTATTACCTACGAAAACTAAAACTTTTGAAATAGGAAAAGAGCCTTTAATCACATTCTTTACCATTTGCAATCATAAAATAGTCTAATATCTTCATTTTTTCAACATACGTTGCTATTACCCTCGAAAACTAAAACTTTTGACATAGGAAAAGATCCTTTAATCACTTTCTTTACCATGTACAATCATAAAATAGTCTAATATCTTCATTTTTCCAACATACGTAGCTATTACCCTCGAAAACTAAAACTTTTGACATAGGAAAAGAGCCTTTACCATGTATTCTTTACGATGTGCAATCATAAAATTGTCTAATATCTTCATTTTTTCCACAGACAAAGCTATTACCCTCGAAAACTAAAACTTTTGAAATAGGAAAAGAGCCTTTAATCACATTCTTTACCATTTGCAATCATAAAATAGTCTAATATCTTCATTTTTTCAACATACGTAGCTATTACCCTGGAAAACTAAAACTTTTGACATAGAAAAAGAGCCTTTAATCACATTCTTTACCATTTGCAATCATAAAATAGTCTAATATCTTCATTTTTTCAACATACTTAGCTATTACCCTCGAAAACTAAAACTTTTGAAATAGGAAACGAGCCTTTAATCACATTCTTTACCATTTGCAATCATAAAATAGTCTAATATCTTCATTTTTTTCAACATACGTAGCTATTATTCTCGAAAACTAAAACTTTTGAAATAGGAAAACAGCCTTAAATCACATTCTTTACCATGTGCAATCATAAAATAGTCTAATATCTTCATTTTTTCAACATACGTAGCTATTACCCTCGAAAACTAAATCTTTTGACATAGGAAAAGAGCCTTTAATCACATTCTTTACCATTTGCAATCAAAAAAAAATTCTAATATCTTCATTTTTTTCAACATACGTAGCTATTACCCTCGAAAACTAAAACTTTTGAAATAGGAAAAGAGCCTTTAATCACGTTCTTTACTATGTGCAATCATAAAATTGTCTAATATCTTCATTTTTTCCACAGACAAAGCTATTACCCTCGAAAACTATAACTTTTGAAATAGGAAAAGAGCCTTTAATCACATTCTTTACCATTTGCAATCATAAAATAGTCTAATATCTTCATTTTTTCAACATACGTAGCTATTACCCTCGAAAACTAAAACTTTTGAAATAGGAAAAGAGCCTTTAATCACATTCTTTACCATTTGCAATCATAAAATAGTCTAATATCTTCATTTTTTCAACATACGTAGCTATTACCCTCGAAAACTAAAACTTTTGACATAGGAAAAGAGCCTTTAATCACATTCTTTACCATGTGCAATCATAAAATAGTCTAATATCTTCATTTTTTCCACAGATATAGCTATTACCCTCGAAAACTAAAACTTTAGAAATAGGAAAAGAGCCTTTAATCACATTCTTTACGATGTGCAATCATAAAATAGTCTAATATCTTCATTTTTTCAACATACGTAGCTATTACCCTCGAAAACTAAAACTTTTGAAATAGGAAAAGAGCCTTTAATCACATTCTTTACCATTTGCAATCATAAAATAGTCTAATATCTTCATTTTTTCAACATACGTAGCTATTACCCTAGAAAACTAAAACTTTTGAAATAGGAAAAGAGCCTTTAATCACATTCTTTACCATTTACAATCATAAAATAGTCTAATATCTTTATTTTTTCCACAGACAAAGCTATTACCCTCGAAAACTAAAACTTTTGACGTAGGAAAAGAGCCTTTAATCACATTCTTTACCATGTGCAATCATTAAATAGTCTAATATCTTCATTTTTTCCACAGACAAAGCTATTACCCTCGAAAACTAAAACTTTTGACAAAGGAAAAGAGCCTTTAATGACATTCTTTACCCTGTGCAATCATAAAATAGTCTAACATCTTCATTTTTTCCACAGACAAAGCTATTACCCTCGAAAACTAAAACTTTTGAAATAGGAAAAGAGCCTTTAATCACATTCTTTACCATTTGCAATCATAAAATAGTCTAATATCTTCATTTTTTCAACATACGTAGCTATTACCCTCAAAGTCTAAAACTTTTGACATAGGAAAAGAGCCTTTAATCACATTCTTTACCATGTGCAATCATAAAATTGTCTAATATCATCATTTTTTCAACATACGTAGCTATTACCCTCGAAAACTAAAACTTTTGAAATAGGAAAAGAGCCTTTAATCACATTCTTTACCACTTGCAATCATAAAATAGTCTAATATCTTCATTTTTTCAACATACGTAGATATTACCCTCGAAAACTAAAACTTTTGACATAGGAAAAGAGCCTTTAATCACATTCTTTACCATGTGAAATCATAAAATAGTCAAATATCTTCATATTTTCCACAGACACAGCTATTACCCTCGAAAACTAAAACTTTTGAAATAGGAAAAGAGCCTTTAATCACATTCTTTACCATGTGCAATCATAAAAAAGTCTAATATGTTCATTTTTTCAACATACGTAGCTATTACCCTTGAAAACTAAAACTTTTGAAATAGGAAAAGAGCCTTTAATCACATTCTTTACCATTTGTTATCATAAAATTGTCTAATATCTTCATTTTTTCAACATACGTAGCTATTACCCTCGAAAAGTAAAACTTTTGACATAGGAAAAGAGCCTTTAATCACATTCTTTACCATGTGCAATCATAAAATAGTCTAATATCTTCATTTTTTCCACAGAAAAAGCTATTACCCTCGAAAACTAAAACTTCTGAAATAGGAAAAGAGCCTTTAATCACATTCTTTACCATTTGCAATCATAAAATAGTCTAATATCTTCATTTTTTCAACATACGTAGCTATTACCCTCGAAAACTAAAACTTTTGACATAGGAAAAGAGCCTTTAATTACATTCTTTACCATTTGCAATCATAAAATAGTCTAATATCTTCATTTTTTCAACATACTTAGCTATTACCCTCGAAAACTAAAACTTTTGACATAGGAAAAGAGCCTTTAATCACATTCTATACCATTTGCAATCATAAAATAGTCTAATATCTTCATTTTTTCAACATACGTAGCTATTACCCTCGAAAACTAAAACTTTTGACATAGGAAAAGAGCCTTTAATCACATTCTTTACCATGTGCAATCATAAAATTGTCTAATATCTTCATTTTTTCAACATACGTAGCTATTACCCTCGAAAACTAAAACTTTTGAAATAGGAAAAGAGCCTTTAATCACATTCTTTACCATTTGCAATCATAAAATAGTCTAATATCTTCATTTTTTCAACATACGTAGCTATTACCCTCGAAAACTAAAACTTTTGACATAGGAAAAGAGCCTTTAATCACATTCTTTACCATGTGCAATCATAAAATAGTCTAATATCTTCATTTTTTTCCACAGACATAGCTATTACCCTCGAAAATCAAAACTTTAGAAATAGGAAAAGAGCCTTTAATCACATTCTTTACGATGTGCAATCATAAAATAGTCTAATATCTTCATTTTTTCAACATACGTAGCTATTACCCTCGAAAACTAAAACTTTTGAAATAGGAAAAGAGCCTTTAATCACATTCTTTACCATTTGCAATCATAAAATAGTCTAATATCTTCATTTTTTCAACATACTTAGCTATTACCCTCGAAAACTAAAACTTTTGAAATAGGAAAAGAGCCTTTAATCACATTCTTTACCATTTACAATCATAAAATAGTCTAATATCTTCATTTTTTCCACAGACAAAGCTATTACCCTCGAAAACTATAACTTTTGAAATAGAAAAAGAGTCTTTAATCACATTCTTTACCATGTACAATCATTAAATAGTCTAATATCTTCATTTTTTCCACAGACAAAGCTATTACCCTCGAAAACTAAAACTTTTGACGTAGGAAAAGAGCCTTTAATCACATTCTTTACCATGTGCAATCATTAAATAGTCTAATATCTTCATTTTTTCCTACAGACAAAGCTATTACCCGCGAAAAATAAAACTTTTGAAATAGGAAAAGAGCCTTTAATCACATTCTTTACCATTTGCAATCATAAAATAGTCTAATATCTTCATTTTTTCAACATACGTAGCTATTACCCTCGAAAACTAAAACTTTTGACGTAGGAAAAGAGCCTTTAATCACATTCTTTACCATGTGCAATCATTAAATAGTCTAATATCTTCATTTTTTCCACAGACAAAGCTATTACCCTCGAAAACTAAAACTTTTGAAATAGGAAAAGAGCCTTTAATCACATTCTTTACCATGTGCAATCATAAAATAGTCTAACATCTTCATTTTTTCCACAGACAAAGCTATTACCCTCGAAAACTAAAACTTTTGAAATAGGAAAAGAGCCTTTAATCACATTCTTTACCATTTGCAATCATAAAATAGTCTAATATCTTCATTTTTTCAACATACGTAGCTATTACCCTCAAAGTCTAAAACTTTTGACATAGGAAAAGAGCCTTTAATCACATTCTTTACCATGTGCAATCATAAAATTGTCTAATATCATCATTTTTTCAACATACGTAGCTATTACCCTCGAAAACTAAAACTTTTGAAATAGGAAAAGAGTCTTTAATCACATTCTTTACCATTTGCAATCATAAAATAGTCTAATATCTTCATTTTTTCAACATACGTAGATATTACCCTCGAAAACTAAAACTTTTGACATAGGAAAAGAGTCTTTAATCACATTCTTTACCATGTGAAATCATAAAATAGTCAAATATCTTCATATTTTCCACAGACACAGCTATTACCTTCGAAAACTAAAACTTTTGAAATAGGAAAAGAGCCTTTAATCACATTCTTTACCATGTGCAATCATAAAAAAGTCTAATATGTTAATTTTTTCAACATACGTAGCTATTACCCTTGAAAACTAAAACTTTTGAAATAGGAAAAGAGCCATTAATCACATTCTTTACCATTTGTTATCATAAAATAGTCTAATATCTTCATTTTTTCAACATACGTAGCTATTACCTTCGAAAACTAAAACTTTTGAAATAAGAAAAGAGCCTTTAATCACATTCTTTACCATGTGCAATCATAAAATTGTCTAATATCTTCATTTTTTTCCACATACGTAGCTATTACCCTCGAAAATTAAAACTTTTGACATAGGAAAAGAGCCTTTAATCACATTCTTTACCATGTGCAATCATAACATAGTCTAATATCTTCATTTTTTCCACAGAAAAAGCTATTACCCTCGAAAACTGAAACTTCTGAAATAGGAAAAGAGCCTTTAATTACATTCTTTACCATTTGCAATCATAAAATAGTCTAATATCTTCATTTTTTCAACATACTTAGCTATTACCCTCGAAAACTAAAACTTTTGACATAGGAAAAGAGCCTTTAATCACATTCTTTACCATTTGCAATCATAAAATAGTCTAATATCTTCATTTTTTCAACATACGTAGCTATTACCCTCGAAAACTAAAACTTTTGACATAGGAAAAGAGCCTTTAATCACATTCTTTACCATGTGCAATCATAAAATTGTCTAATATCTTCATTTTTTCAACATACGTAGCTATTACCCTCGAAAACTAAAACTTTTGAAATAGGAAAAGAGCCTTTAATCACATTCTTTACCATTTGCAATCATAAAATAGTCTAATATCTTCATTTTTTCAACATACGTAGCTATTACCCTCGAAAACTAAAACTTTTGACATAGGAAAAGAGCCTTTAATCACATTCTTTACCATGTGCAATCATAAAATAGTCTAATATCTTCATTTTTTTCCACAGACATAGCTATTACCCTCGAAAATCAAAACTTTAGAAATAGGAAAAGAGCCTTTAATCACATTCTTTACGATGTGCAATCATAAAATAGTCTAATATCTTCATTTTTTCAACATACGTAGCTATTACCCTCGAAAACTAAAACTTTTGAAATAGGAAAAGAGCCTTTAATCACATTCTTTACCATTTGCAATCATAAAATAGTCTAATATCTTCATTTTTTCAACATACTTAGCTATTACCCTCGAAAACTAAAACTTTTGAAATAGGAAAAGAGCCTTTAATCACATTCTTTACCATTTACAATCATAAAATAGTCTAATATCTTCATTTTTTCCACAGACAAAGCTATTACCCTCGAAAACTAAAACTTTTGAAATAGAAAAAGAGTCTTTAATCACATTTTTTACCATGTACAATCATAAAATAGTCTAATATCTTCATTTTTTCAACATACATAGCTATTACCCTCGAAAACTAAAACTTTTGACGTAGGAAAAGAGCCTTTAATCACATTCTTTACCATGTGCAATCATTAAATAGTCTAATATCTTCATTTTTTCCACAGACAAAGCTATTACCCGCGAAAAATAAAACTTTTGAAATAGGAAAAGAGCCTTTAATCACATTCTTTACCATTTGCAATCATAAAATAGTCTAATATCTTCATTTTTTCAACATACGTAGCTATTACCCTCGAAAACTAAAACTTTTGACGTAGGAAAAGAGCCTTTAATCACATTCTTTACCATGTGCAATCATTAAATAGTCTAATATCTTCATTTTTTCCACAGACAAAGCTATTACCCTCGAAAACTAAAACTTTTGAAATAGGAAAAGAGCCTTTAATCACATTCTTTACCATGTGCAATCATAAAATAGTCTAACATCTTCATTTTTTCCACAGACAAAGCTATTACCCTCGAAAACTAAAACTTTTGAAATAGGAAAAGAGCCTTTAATCACATTCTTTACCATTTGCAATCATAAAATAGTCTAATATCTTCATTTTTTCAACATACGTAGCTATTACCCTCAAAGTCTAAAACTTTTGACATAGGAAAAGAGCCTTTAATCACATTCTTTACCATGTGCAATCATAAAATTGTCTAATATCATCATTTTTTCAACATACGTAGCTATTACCCTCGAAAACTAAAACTTTTGAAATAGGAAAAGAGCCTTTAATCACATTCTTTACCATTTGCAATCATAAAATAGTCTAATATCTTCATTTTTTCAACATACGTAGATATTACCCTCGAAAACTAAAACTTTTGACATAGGAAAAGAGCCTTTAATCACATTCTTTACCATGTGAAATCATAAAATAGTCAAATATCTTCATATTTTCCACAGACACAGCTATTACCCTCGAAAACTAAAACTTTTGAAATAGGAAAAGAGCCTTTAATCACATTCTTTACCATGTGCAATCATAAAAAAGTCTAATATGTTAATTTTTTCAACATACGTAGCTATTACCCTTGAAAACTAAAACTTTTGAAATAGGAAAAGAGCCATTAATCACATTCTTTACCATTTGTTATCATAAAATAGTCTAATATCTTCATTTTTTCAACATACGTAGCTATTACCTTCGAAAACTAAAACTTTTGAAATAGGAAAAGAGCCTTTAATCACATTCTTTACCATGTGCAATCATAAAATTGTCTAATATCTTCATTTTTTCAACATACGTAGCTATTACCCTCGAAAATTAAAACTTTTGACATAGGAAAAGAGCCTTTAATCACATTCTTTACCATGTGCAATCATAAAATAGTCTAATATCTTCATTTTTTCCACAGAAAAAGCTATTACCCTCGAAAACTAAAACTTCTGAAATAGGAAAAGAGCCTTTAATCACATTCTTTACAATTTGCTATCATAAAATAGTCTAATATCTTCATTTTTCAACAAACGTAGCTATTACCCTCGAAAACTAAAACTTTTGACATAGAAAAAGAGCCTTTAATCACATTCTTTACCATTTGCAATCATAAAATAGTCTAATATCTTCATTTTTTCAACATACGTAGCTATTACCCTCGAAAACTAAAACTTTTGAAATAGGAAAAGAGCCTTTAATCACATTCTTTACCATGTGCAATCATAAAATAGTCTAATATCTTCATTTTTTCAACATACGTAGCTATTACCCTCGAAAACTAAAACTTTTGACATAGGAAAAGAGCCTTTAATCACATTCTTTACCATTTGCAATCATAAAATAGTCTAATATCCTCATTTTTTCAACATACATAGCTATTACCCTCGAAAACTAAAACTTTTGAAATAGGAAAAGAGCCTTTAATCACATTCTTTACCATTTGCAATCATAAAATAGTCTAATATCTTCATTTTTTCAACATACGTAGCTATTACCTACGAAAACTAAAACTTTTGAAATAAGAAAAGAGCCTTTAATCACATTCTTTACCATGTGCAATCATAAAATTGTCTAAAATCTTCATTTTTTCACACAGACAAAGCTATTACCCTCGAAAACTAAAACTTCTGAAATAGGAAAAGAGCCTTTAATCACATTCTTTATCATTTGCAATCATAAAATAGTCTAATATCTTCATTTTTTAAACATACGTAGCTATTACCCTCGAAAACTAAAACTTTTGAAATAGGAAAAGAGCCTTTAATCACATTCTTCACCATGTGCAATCATAAAATTGTCTAATATCATCATTTTTTCAACATACGTAGCTATTACCCTCGAAAACTAAAACTTTTGAAATAGGAAAAGAGCCTTTAATCACATTCTTTACCACTTGCAATCATAAAATAGTCTAATATCTTCATTTTTTCAACATACGTAGATATTACCCTCGAAAACTAAAACTTTTGACATAGGAAAAGAGCCTTTAATCACATTCTTTACCATGTGAAATCATAAAATAGTCAAATATCTTCATATTTTCCACAGACACAGCTATTACCCTCGAAAACTAAAACTTTTGAAATAGGAAAAGAGCCTTTAATCACATTCTTTACCATGTGCAATCATAAAAAAGTCTAATATGTTCATTTTTTCAACATACGTAGCTATTACCCTTGAAAACTAAAACTTTTGAAATAGGAAAAGAGCCTTTAATCACATTCTTTACCATTTGTTATCATAAAATTGTCTAATATCTTCATTTTTTCAACATACGTAGCTATTACCCTCGAAAAGTAAAACTTTTGACATAGGAAAAGAGCCTTTAATCACATTCTTTACCATGTGCAATCATAAAATAGTCTAATATCTTCATTTTTTCCACAGAAAAAGCTATTACCCTCGAAAACTAAAACTTCTGAAATAGGAAAAGAGCCTTTAATCACATTCTTTACCATTTGCAATCATAAAATAGTCTAATATCTTCATTTTTTCAACATACGTAGCTATTACCCTCGAAAACTAAAACTTTTGACATAGGAAAAGAGCCTTTAATCACATTCTTTACCATGTACAATCATAAAATAGTCTAATATCTTCATTTTTTCAACATATGTAGCTATTACCCTCGAAAACTAAAACTTTTGAAATACGAAAAGAGCCTTTAATCACATTCTTTACCATGTACAATCATAAAATTGTCTAATATCTTCATTTTTTCCACAGACAAAGCTATTACCCTCGAAAACTAATACTTTTGAAATAGGAAAAGAGCCTTTAATCACATTCTTTACCATTTGCAATCATAAAATAGTCTAATATCTTCATTTTTTAAACATACGTAGCTATTACCCTCGAAAACTAAAACTTTTGAAATAGGAAAAGAGCCTTTAATCACATTCTTTACCATGTGCAATCATAAAATTGTCTAATATCTTCATTTTTTCAACATACGTAGCTATTACCCTCGAAAACTAAAACTTTTGACATAGGAAAAGAGCCTTTAATCACATTCTTTACCATTTGCAATCATTAAATAGTCTAATTTCTTCATTTTTTCAACATACGTAGCTATTACCTTCGAAAACTAAAAATTTTGACGTAGGAAAAGAGCCTTTAATCACATTCTTTACCATTTGCAATCATAAAATAGTCTAATATCTTCATTTTTTCAACATACGTAGCTATTACCCTCAAAAACTAAAACTTTTGAAATAGGAAAAGAGCCTTTAATCACATTCTTTACCATGTGCAATCATAAAATTCTCTAATATCTTCATTTTTTCCACAGACAAAGCTATAACCCTTGAAAACTAAAACTTTTGAAATAGGAAAAGAGCCTTTAATCACATTCTTTACCATTTGCAATCTTAAAATAGTCTAATATCTTCATTTTTTCAACATACGTTGCTCTTACCCTGGAAAACAAAAACTTTTGAAATAGGA
>NW_027063634.1:0-23538 GCF_032884065.1 Artemia franciscana
AAATAGTAGAGAGACTAGCTAGAATCAATAGATTAGAGTTCTAGAACCATATGCAAGACGTCACATACGAACTAGTGCTAATCTACTGATTCTGTTAGAATCAAACAGAAAGTTTTATTCTAGATTCAAATAGGTTTGAATCTATTTATTGAATAGTGAAAAAGTCTTTTCTAAAATGACGTCTTGTATATGACTCATAGAAATAGTAGATAGACTAGCTAGAATCAAACTTTCACTGTTCTATCTACTATTGATTCTAGCTGGTCTAGAATCAATAGATTAGAATTCTAGAACCATATGCAAGACGTCACATACGAACTAGTGCTATTCTATTGATTCTATTAGAATCAAACAGAAAGTTTGATTCTAGATTCAAATAGATTTGAATCTATTTATTGAATAGTGAAAAAGTCTTTTCTAAAATGACCTCTTGCATATGACTCATAGAATTAGTAGATAGACTAGCTAGAATCTAACTTTCACTGTTCTATCTACTATTGATTCTAGCTGGTCTAGAATCAATAGATTAGAATTCTAGAATCATATGCAAGACGTCACATACGAACTAGTGCTATTCTATTGATTCTATTAGAATCAAACAGAAAGTTTGATTCTAGATTCAAATAGATTTGAATCTATTTATTGAATAGTGAAAAAGTCTTTTCTAAAATGACGTCTTGCATTTGACTCATAGAAATAGTAGATAGACTAGCTAGAATCAATAGATTAGAATTCTAGAACCATATGCAAGACGTCACATACGAACTAGTGCTATTCTATTGATTGTATTAGAATCAAACAGAAATTTTGATTCTAGATTCAAATAGATTTGAATCTATTTATTGAATAGTGAAAAAGTCTTTTCTAAAATGACGTCTTGCATATGACTCATAGAAATAGTAGATAGACTAGCTAGAATCAAACTTTCACTGTTCTATCTACTATTGATTCTAGCTGGTCTAGAATCAATAGATTAGAATTCTAGAACCATATGCAAGACGTCACATACGAACTAGTGCTATTCTATTGATTCTATTAGAATCAAACAGAAAGTGTGATTCTAGATTGAAATAGATTTGAATCTATTTATTGAATAGTGAAAAGTCATTTCTAAAATGACGTCTTGCATATGACTCATAGAAATAGTAGATAGACTAGCTAGAATCAATAGATTAGAATTCTAGAACCATATGCAAGACGTCACATACGAACTAGTGCTATTCTATTGATTCTATTAGAATCAAACAGAAAGTTTGATTCTAGATTCAAATAGATTTGAATATATTTATTGAATAGTGAAAAAGTCTTTTCTAAAATGACGTCTTGCATATGACTCATAGAAATAGTAGATAGACTAGCTAGAATCAAACTTTCACTGTTCTATCTACTATTTATTCTAGCTGGTCTAGAATCACCAGATTAGAATTCTAGAACCATATGCAAGACGTCAGATACGAACTAGTGCTATTCTATTGATTCTAAAAGAATCAAACAGAAAGTTTGATTCTAGATTCAAATAGATTTGAATCTATTAATTGAATAGTGAAAAAGTATTTTCTAAAATGACGTCTTGCATATGACTCATAGAAATAGTAGATAGACTAGCTAGAATCAATAGATTAGAATTCTAGAACCATATGCAAGACGTCACATACGAACTAGTGCTATTCTATTGATTCTATTAGAATCAAACAGAAAGTTTGATTCTAGATTCAAATAGATTTGAATCTATTTATTGAATAGTGAAAAAGTCTTTTCTAAAATGACGTCTTGCATATGACTCATAGAAATAGTAGATAGACTAGCTAGAATCAAACTTTCACTGTTCTATCTACTATTGATTCTAGCTGGTCTAGAATCAATAGATTAGAATTCTAGAACCATATGCAAGACGTCACATACGAACTAGTGCTATTCTATTGATTCTATTAGAATCAAACAGAAAGTTTGATTCTAGATTCAAATAGATTTGAATCTATTTATTGAATAGTGAAAAAGTCTTTTCTAAAATGACGTCTTGCATATGACTCATAGAAATAGTAGATAGATTAGCTAGAATCAAACTTTCACTGTTCTATCTACTATTGATTCTAGCTGGTCTAGAATCAATAGATTAGAATTCTAGAACCATATGCAAGACGTCACATACAAACTAGTGCTATTCTATTTATTCTATTAGAATCAAACAGAAAGTTTGATTCTAGATTCAAATAGATTTGAATCTATTTATTGAATAGTGAAAAAGTCTTTTCTAAAATGACGTCTTGCATATGACTCATAGAAATAGTAGATAGACTAGCTAGAATCAATAGATTAGAATTCTAGAACCATATGCAAGACGTCACATACGAACTAGTTCTATTCTATTGATTCTATTAGAATCAAACAGAAAGTTTGATTCTAGATTCAAATAGATTTGAATCTATTTATTGAATAGTGAAAAAGTCTTTTCTAAAATAACGTCTTGCATATGACCCATAGAAATAGTAGATAGACTAGCTAGAATCAAACTTTCACTGTTCTATCTACTATTGATTCTAGCTGGTCTAGAATCAATAGATTAGAATTCTAGAACCATATGCAAGACGTCACATACGAACTAGTGCTATTCTATTGATTCTATTAGAATCAAACAGAAAGTTTGATTCTAGATTCAAATAGATTTGAATCTATTAATTGAATAGTGAAAAAGTCTTTTCTAAAATGACGTCTTGCATATGACTCATAGAAATAGTAGATAGACTAGCTAGAATCAATAGATTAGAATTCTAGAACCATATGCAAGACGTCACATACGAACTAGTGCTATTCTATTGATTCTATTAGAATCAAACAGAAAGTTTGATTCTAGATTCAAATAGATTTGAATCTATTTATTGCATAGTGAAAAAGTCTTTTCTAAAATGACGTCTTGCATATGACTCATAGAAATAGTAGATAGACTAGCTAGAATCAATAGATTAGAATTCTAGAACCATATGCAAGACGTCACATACGAACTAATGCTATTCTATTGATTCTATTAGAATCAAACAGAAAGTTTGATTCTACATTCAAATAGATTTGAATCTAATTATTGAATAGTGAAAAAGTCTTTTCTAAAATGACGTCTTGCATATGACTCATAGAAATAGTAGATAGACTAGCTAAAATCAATAGATTAGAATTCTAGAACCATATGCAAGACGTCACATACGAACTAGTGCTATTCTATTGATTCTATTAGAATCAAACAGAAAGTTTGATTCTAGATTCAAATAGATTTGAATCTATTTATTGAATAGTGAAAAAGTCTTTTCTAAAATGACGTCTTGCATATGACTCATAGAAATAGTAGATAGAGTAGCTAGAATCAAAATTTCACTGTTCTATCTACTATTGATTCTAGCTGGTCTAGAATCAATAGATTAGAATTATAGAACCATATGCAAGACGTCACATACAAACTAGTGCTATTCTATTGATTCTATTAGAATCAAACAGAAAGTTTGATTCTAGATTCAAATAGATTTGAATCTATTTATTGAATAGTGAAAAAGTCTTTTCTAAAATGACGTCTTGCATATGACTCATAGAAATAGTAGATAGACTAGCTAGAATCAATAGATTAGAATTCTAGAACCATATGCAAGACGTCACATACGAACTAGTTCTATTCTATTGATTCTATTAGAATCAAACAGAAAGTTTGATTCTAGATTCAAATAGATTTGAATCTATTTATTGAATAGTGAAAAAGTCTTTTCTAAAATGACGTCTTGCATATGACTCATAGAAATAGTAGATAGACTAGCTAGAATCAAACTTTCACTGTTCTATCTACTATTGATTCTAGCTGGTCTAGAATCAATAGATTAGAATTCTAGAACCATATACAAGACGTCACATACGAACTAGTGCTATTCTATTGATTCTATTAGAATCAAACAGAAAGTTTGATTCTAGATTCAAATAAATTTGAATCTATTTATTGAATAGTGAAAAAGTCTTTTCTAAAATGACGTCTTGCATATGACTCATAGAAATAGTAGATAGACTAGCTAGAATCAATAGATTAGAATTCTAGAACCATATGCAAGACGTCACATACGAACTAGTGCTATTCTATTGATTCTATTAGAATCAAACAGAAAGTTTGATTCTAGATTCAAATAGATTTGAATCTATTTATTGAATAGTGAAAAAGTCTTTTCTAAAATGACGTCTTGCATATGACTCATAGAAATAGTAGATAGACTAGCTAGAATCAAACTTTCACTGTTCAATCTACTATTGATTCTAGCTGGTCTAGAATCAATAGATTAAAATTCTAGAACCATATGCAAGACGTCACATACGAACTAGTGCTATTCTATTGATTCTATTAGAATCAAACAGAAAGTTTGATTCTAGATTCAAATAGATTGAATCTATTTATTGAATAGTGAAAAAGTCTTTTCTAAAATGACGTCTTGTATATGACTCATAGAAATAGTAGATAGACTAGCTAGAATTAATAGATTAGAATTCTAGAACCATATGCAAGACGTCACATACGAACTAGTGCTATTCTATTGATTCTATTAGAATCAAACAGAAAATTTGATTCCAGATTCAAATAGATTTGAATCTATTTATTGAATAGTGAAAAAGTCTTTTCTAAAATGAGGTCTTGCATATGACTCATAGAAATAGTAGATAGACTAGCTAGAATCAATAGATTAGAATTCTAGAACCATATGCAAGACGTCACATACGAACTAGTGCTATTCTATTGATTCTATTAGAATCAAACAGAAAGTTTGATTCTAGATTCAAATAGATTTGAATCTATTTATTGAATAGTGAAAAAGTCTTTCCTAAAATGACGTCTTGCATATGAATCATAGAAATAGTAGATAGACTAGCTAGAATCAAACTTTCACTGTTCTATCTACTATTGATTCTAGCTGGTCTAGAATCAATAGATTAGAATTCTAGAACCATATGCAAGACGTCACATACGAACTAGTGCTATTCTATTGATTCTATTAGAATCAAACAGAAAGTTTGATTCTAGATTCAAATAGATTTGAATCTATTTATTGAATAGTGAAAAAGTCTTTTCTAAAATGACGTCTTGCATATGACTCATAGAAATAGTAGATAGTCTAGCTAGAATCAATAGATTAGAATTGTAGAACCATATGCAAGACGTCACATACGAACTAGTGCTATTCTATTGATTCTATTAGAATCAAACAGAAAGTTTGATTCTAGATTCAAATAGATTTGAATCTATTTATTGAATAGTGAAAAAGTCTTTTCTAAAATGACGTCTTGCATATGACTCATAGAAATAGTAGATAGACTAGCTAGAATCAAACTTTCACTGTTCTATCTACTATTGATTCTAGCTGGTCTAGAATCAATAGATTAGAATTCTAGAACCATATGCAAGACGTCACATACGAACTAGTGCTATTCTATTGATTCTATTAGAATCAAACAGAAAGTTTGATTCTAGATTCAAATAGATTTGAATCTATTTATTGAATAGTGAAAAAGTCTTTTCTAAAATGACGTCTTGCATATGACTCATAGAAATAGTAGATAGACTAGCTAGAATCAAACTTTCACTGTTCTATCTACTATTGATTCTAGCTGGTCTAGAATCAATAGATTAGAATTCTAGAACCATATGCAAGACGTCACATACAAACTAGTGCTATTCTATTGATTCTATTAGAACCAAACAGAAAGTTTGATTCTAGATTCAAATAGATTTGAATCTATTTATTGAATAGTGAAAAAGTCTTTTCTAAAATGACGTCTTGCATATGACTCATAGAAATAGTAGATAGACTAGCTAGAATCAATAGATTAGAATTCTAGAATCATATGCAAGACGTCACATACGAACTAGTGCTATTCTATTGATTCTATTAGAATCAAACAGAAAGTTTGATTCTAGATTCAAA
Organism: Artemia franciscana; assembly: GCF_032884065.1. Classification (NCBI taxonomy): domain Eukaryota; kingdom Metazoa; phylum Arthropoda; class Branchiopoda; order Anostraca; family Artemiidae; genus Artemia; species Artemia franciscana. The sequence goes on from NW_027063634.1 coordinate 5,940, forward strand.
TAGATTTGAATCTATTTATTGAATAGTGAAAAAGTCTTTTCTAAAATAACGTCTTGCATATGACCCATAGAAATAGTAGATAGACTAGCTAGAATCAAACTTTCACTGTTCTATCTACTATTGATTCTAGCTGGTCTAGAATCAATAGATTAGAATTCTAGAACCATATGCAAGACGTCACATACGAACTAGTGCTATTCTATTGATTCTATTAGAATCAAACAGAAAGTTTGATTCTAGATTCAAATAGATTTGAATCTATTTATTGAATAGTGAAAAAGTCTTTTCTAAAATGACGTCTTGCATATGACTCATAGAAATAGTAGATAGACTAGCTAGAATCAATAGATTAGAATTCTAGAACCATATGCAAGACGTCACATACGAACTAGTGCTATTCTATTGATTCTATTAGAATCAAACAGAAAGTTTGATTCTAGATTCAAATAGATTTGAATCTATTTATTGCATAGTGAAAAAGTCTTTTCTAAAATGACGTCTTGCATATGACTCATAGAAATAGTAGATAGACTAGCTAGAATCAAACTTTCACTGCTCTATCTACTATTGATTCTAGCTGGTCTAGAATCAATAGATTAGAATTCTAGAACCATATACAAGACGTCACATACGAACTAGTGCTATTCTATTGATTCTATTAGAATCAAACAGAAAGTTTGATTCTAGATTAAAATAGATTTGAATCTATTTATTGAATAGTGAAAAAGTCTTTTCTAAAATGACGTCTTGCATATGACTCATAGAAATAGTAGATAGACTAGCTAGAATCAATAGATTAGAATTCTAGAACCATATGCAAGACGTCACATACGAACTAGTGCTATTCTATTGATTCTATTAGAATCAAACAGAAAGTTTGATTCTAGATTCAAATAGATTTGAATCTATTTATTGAATAGTGAAAAAGTCTTTTCTAAAATGACGACTTGCATATGACTCATAGAAATAGTAGATAGACTAGCTAGAATCAAACTTTCACTGTTCTATCTACTATTGATTCTAGCTGGTCTAGAATCAATAGATTAGAATTCTAGAACCATATGCAAGACGTCACATACGAACTAGTGCTATTCTATTGATTCTATTAGAATCAAACAGAAAGTTTGATTCTAGATTCAAATAGATTTGAATCTAATTATTGAATAGTGAAAAAGTCTTTTCTAAAATGACGTCTTGCATATGACTCATAGAAATAGTAGATAGACTAGCTAGAATCAATAGATTAGAATTCTAGAACCATATGCAAGACGTCACATACGAACTAGTGCTATTCTATTGATTCTATTAGAATCAAACAGAAAGTTTGATTCTAGATTCAAATAGATTTGAATCTATTTATTGAATAGTGAAAAAGTCTTTTCTAAAATGACGTCTTGCATATGACTCATAGAAATAGTAGATAGAGTAGCTAGAATCAAAATTTCACTGTTCTATCTACTATTGATTCTAGCTGGTCTAGAATCAATAGATTAGAATTATAGAACCATATGCAAGACGTCACATACAAACTAGTGCTATTCTATTTATTCTATTAGAATCAAACAGAAAGTTTGATTCTAGATTCAAATAGATTTGAATCTATTTATTGAATAGTGAAAAAGTCTTTTCTAAAATGACGTCTTGCATATGACTCATAGAAATAGTAGATAGACTAGCTAGAATCAATAGATTAGAATTCTAGAACCATATGCAAGACGTCACATACGAACTAGTTCTATTCTATTGATTCTATTAGAATCAAACAGAAAGTTTGATTCTAGATTCAAATAGATTTGAATCTATTTATTGAATAGTGAAAAAGTCTTTTCTAAAATGACGTCTTGCATATGACTCATAGAAATAGTAGATAGACTAGCTAGAATCAAACTTTCACTGTTCTATCTACTATTGATTCTAGCTGGTCTAGAATCAATAGATTAGAATTCTAGAACCATATACAAGATGTCACATACGAACTAGTGCTATTCTATTGATTCTATTAGAATCAAACAGAAAGTTTGATTCTAGATTCAAATAGATTTGAATCTATTTATTGAATAGTGAAAAAGTCTTTTCTAAAATGACGTCTTGCATATGACTCATAGAAATAGTAGATAGACTAGCTAGAATCAATAGATTAGAATTCTAGAACCATATGCAAGACGTCACATACGAACTAGTGCTATTCTATTGATTCTATTAGAATCAAACAGAAAGTTTGATTCTAGATTCAAATAGATTTGAATCTATTTATTGAATAGTGAAAAAGTCTTTTCTAAAATGACGTCTTGCATATGACTCATAGAAATAGTAGATAGACTAGCTAGAATCAAACTTTCACTGTTCAATCTACTATTGATTCTAGCTGGTCTAGAATCAATAGATTAAAATTCTAGAACCATATGCAAGACGTCACATACGAACTAGTGCTATTCTATTGATTCTATTAGAATCAAACAGAAAGTTTGATTCTAGATTCAAATAGATTTGAATCTATTTATTGAATAGTGAAAAAGTCTTTTCTAAAATGACGTCTTGCATATGACTCATAGAAATAGTAGATAGACTAGCTAAAATTAATAGATAAGAATTCTAGAACCATATGCAAGACGTCACATACGAACTAGTGCTATTCTATTGATTCTATTAGAATCAAACAGAAAGTTTGATTCTAGATTCAAATAGATTTGAATCTATTTATTGAATAGTGAAAAAGTCTTTTCTAAAATGACGTCTTGCATATGACTCATAGAAATAGCAGATAGACTAGCTAGAATCAATAGATTAGAATTCTAGAACCATGTGCAAGACGTCACATACGAACTAGTGCTATTCTATTGATTCTATTAGAATCAAACAGAAAGTTTTATTCTAGATTCAAATAGATTTGAATCTATTTATTGAATAGTGAAAAAGTCTTTCCTAAAATGACGTCTTGCATATGAATCATAGAAATAGTAGATAGACTAGCTAGAATCAAACTTTCACTGTTCTATCTACTATTGATTCTAGCTGGTCTAGAATCAATAGATTAGAATTCTAGAACCATATGCAAGACGTCACATACGAACTAGTGCTATTCTATTGATTCTATTAGAATCAAACAGAAAGTTTGATTCTAGATTCAAATAGATTTGAATCTATTTATTGAATAGTGAAAAAGTCTTTTCTAAAATGACGTCTTGCATATGACTCATAGAAATAGTAGATAGTCTAGCTAGAATCAATAGATTAGAATTGTAGAACCATATGCAAGACGTCACATACGAACTAGTGCTATTCTATTGATTCTATTAGAATCAAACAGAAAGTTTGATTCTAGATTCAAATAGATTTGAATCTATTTATTGAATAGTGAAAAAGTCTTTTCTAAAATGACGTCTTTAATATGACTCATAAAAATAGTAGATAGACTAGCTAGAATCAAACTTTCACTGTTCTATCTACTATTGATTCTAGCTGGTCTAGAATCAATAGATTAGAATTCTAGAACCATATGCAAGACGTCACATACGAACTAGTGCTATTCTATTGATTCTATTAGAATCAAACAGAAAGTTTGATTCTAGATTCAAATAGATTTGAATCTATTTATTGAATAGTGAAAAAGTCTTTTCTAAAATGACGTCTTGCATATGACTCATAGAAATAGTAGATAGACTAGCTAGAATCAATAGATTAGAATTCTAGAACCATATGCAAGACGTCACATACGAACTAGTGCTATTCTATTGATTCTATTAGAATCAAACAGAAAGTTTGATTCTAGATTCAAATAGATTTGAATCTATTTATTGAATAGTGAAAGAGTCTTTTCTAAAATGACGTCTTGCATATGACTCATAGAAATAGTAGATAGACTAGCTAGAATCAAACTTTCACTGTTCTATCTACTATTGATTCTAGCTGGTCTAGAATCAATAGATTAGAATTCTAGAACCATATGCAAGACGTCACATACGAACTAGTGCTATTCTATTGATTCTATTAGAATCAAACAGAAAGTTTGATTCTAGATTCAAATAGATTTGAATCTATTTATTGAATAGTGAAAAAGTCTTTTCTAAAATGACGTCTTGCATATGACTCATAGAAATAGTAGATAGACTAGCTAGAATCAAACTTTCACTGTTGTATCTACTATTGATTATAGCTGGTCTAGAATCAATAGATTAGAATTCTAGAACCATATGCAAGACGTCACATACGAACTAGTGCTATTCTATTGATTCTATTAGAATCAAACAGATAGTTTGATTCTAGATTCAAATAGATTTGAATCTATTTATTGAATAGTGAAAAAGTCTTTTCTAAAATGACGTCTTGCATATGACTCATAGAAATAGTAGATAGACTAGCTAGAATCAATAGATTAGAATTCTAGAACCATATGCAAGACGTCACATACGAACTAGTGCTATTCTATTGATTCTATTAGAATCAAACAGAAAGTTTGATTCTAGATTCAAATAGATTTGAATCTATTTATTGAATAGTGAAAAAGTCTTTTCTAAAATGACGTCTTGCATATGACTCATAGAAATAGTAGATAGACTAGCTAGAATCAAACTTTCACTGTTCTATCTACTATTGATTCTAGCTGGTCTAGAATCAATAGATTAGAATTCTAGAACCATATGCAAGACGTCACATACGAACTAGTGCTATTCTATTGATTCTATTAGAATCAAACAGAAAGTTTGATTCTAGATTCAAATAGATTTGAATCTATTTATTGAATAGTGAAAAAGTCTTTTCTAAAATGACGTCTTGCATATGACTCATAGAAATAGTAGATAGACTAGCTAGAATCAATAGATTAGAATTCTAGAACCATATGCAAGACGTCACATACGAACTAGTGCTATTCTATTGATTCTATTAGAATCAAACAGAAAGTTTGATTCTAGATTCAAATAGATTTGAATCTATTTATTGAATAGTGAAAAAGTCTTTTCTAAAATGACGTCTTGCATATGACTCATAGAAATAGTAGATAGACTAGCTAGAATCAATAGATTAGAATTCTAGAACCATATGCAAGACGTCACATACGAACTAGTGCTATTCTATTGATTCTATTAGAATCAAACAGAAAGTTTGATTCTAGATTCAAATAGATTTGAATCTATTTATTGCATAGTGAAAAAGTCTTTTCTAAAATGACGTCTTGCATATGACTCATAGAAATAGTAGATAGACTAGCTAGAATCAAACTTTCACTGTTCTATCTACTATTGATTCTAGCTGGTCTAGAATCAATAGATTAGAATTCTAGAACCATATACAAGACGTCACATACGAACTAGTGCTATTCTATTGATTCTATTAGAATCAAACAGAAAGTTTGATTCTAGATTAAAATAGATTTGAATCTATTTATTGAATAGTGAAAAAGTCTTTTCTAAAATGACGTCTTGCATATGACTCATAGAAATAGTAGATAGACTAGCTAGAATCAATAGATTAGAATTCTAGAACCATATGCAAGACGTCACATACGAACTAGTGCTATTCTATTGATTCTATTAGAATCAAACAGAAAGTTTGATTCTAGATTCAAATAGATTTGAATCTATTTATTGAATAGTGAAAAAGTCTTTTCTAAAATGACGACTTGCATATGACTCATAGAAATAGTAGATAGACTAGCTAGAATCAAACTTTCACTGTTCTATCTACTATTGATTCTAGCTGGTCTAGAATCAATAGATTAGAATTCTAGAACCATATGCAAGACGTCACATACGAACTAGTGCTATTCTATTGATTCTATTAGAATCAAACAGAAAGTTTGATTCTAGATTCAAATAGATTTGAATCTAATTATTGAATAGTGAAAAAGTCTTTTCTAAAATGACGTCTTGCATATGACTCATAGATATAGTAGATAGACTAGCTAGAATCAATAGATTAGAATTCTAGAACCATATGCAAGACGTCACATACGAACTAGTTCTATTCTATTGATTCTATTAGAATCAAACAGAAAGTTTGATTCTAGATTCAAATAGATTTGAATCTATTTATTGAATAGTGAAAAAGTCTTTTCTAAAATGACGTCTTGCATATGACTCATAGAAATAGTAGATAGACTAGCTAGAATCAATAGATTAGAATTCTAGAACCATATACAAGACGTCACATACGAACTAGTGCTATTCTATTGATTCTATTAGAATCAAACAGAAAGTTTGATTCTAGATTCAAATAGATTTGAATCTATTTATTGAATAGTGAAAAAGTCTTTTCTAAAATGACGTCTTGCATATGACTCATAGAAATAGTAGATAGACTAGCTAGAATCAATAGATTAGAATTCTAGAACCATATGCAAGACGTCACATACGAACTAGTGCTATTCTATTGATTCTATTAGAATCAAACAGAAAGTTTGATTCTAGATTCAAATAGATTTGAATCTATTTATTGAATAGTGAAAAAGTCTTTTCTAAAATGACGTCTTGCATATGACTCATAGAAATAGTAGATAGACTAGCTAGAATCAAACTTTTACTGTTCAATCTACTATTGATTCTAGCTGGTCTAGAATCAATAGATTAAAATTCTAGAACCATATGCAAGACGTCACATACGAACTAGTGCTATTCTATTGATTCTATTAGAATCAAACAGAAAGTTTGATTCTAGATTCAAATAGATTTGAATCTATTTATTGAATAGTGAAAAAGTCTTTTCTAAAATGACGTCTTGCATATGACTCATAGAAATAGTAGATAGACTAGCTAGAATTAATAGATTAGAATTCTAGAACCATATGCAAGACGTCACATACGAACTAGTGCTATTCTATTGATTCTATTAGAATCAAACAGAAAGTTTGATTCTAGATTCAAATAGATTTGAATCTATTTATTGAATAGTGAAAAAGTCTTTTCTAAAATGACGTCTTGCATATGACTCATAGAAATAGTAGATAGACTAGCTAGAATCAATAGATTAGAATTCTAGAACCATATGCAAGACGTCACATACGAACTAGTGCTATTCTATTGATTCTATTAGAATCAAACAGAAAGTTTGATTCTAGATTCAAATAGATTTGAATCTATTTATTGAATAGTGAAAAAGTCTTTCCTAAAATGATGTCTTGCATATGAATCATAGAAATAGTAGATAGACTAGCTAGAATCAAACTTTCACTGTTCTATCTACTATTGATTCTAGCTGGTCTAGAATCAATAGATTAGAATTCTAGAACCATATGCAAGACGTCACATACGAACTAGTGCTATTCTATTGATTCTATTAGAATCAAACAGAAAGTTTGATTCTAGATTCAAATAGATTTGAATCTATTTATTGAATAGTAAAAAAGTCTTTTCTAAAATGACGTCTTGTGCATATGACTCATAGAAATAGTAGATAGTCTAGCTAGAATCAATAGATTAGAATTGTAGAACCATATGCGAGACGTCACATACGAACTAGTGCTATTCTATTGATTCTATTAGAATCAAACAGAAAGTTTGATTCTAGATTCAAATAGATTTGAATCTATTTATTGAATAGTGAAAAAGTCTTTTCTAAAATGACGTCTTTAATATGACTCATAAAAATAGTAGATAGACTAGCTAGAATCAAACTTTCACTGTTCTATCTACTATTGATTCTAGCTGGTCTAGAATCAATAGATTAGAATTCTAGAACCATATGCAAGACGTCACATACGAACTAGTGCTACTCTATTGATTCTATTAGAATCAAACAGAAAGTTTGATTCTAGATTCAAATAGATTTGAATCTATTTATTGAATAGTGAAAAAGTCTTTTCTAAAATGACGTCTTGCATATGACTCATAGAAATAGTAGATAGACTAGCTAGAATCAATAGATTAGAATTCTAGAACCATATGCAAGACTTCACATACGAACTAGTGCTATTCTATTGATTCTATTAGAATCAAACAGAAAGTTTGATTCTAGATTCAAATAGATTTGAATCTATTTATTGAATAGTGAAAGAGTCTTTTCTAAAATGACGTCTTGCATATGACTCATAGAAATAGTAGATAGACTAGCTAGAATCAAACTTTCACTGTTCTATCTACTATTGATTCTAGCTGGTCTAGAATCAATAGATTAGAATTCTAGAACCATATGCAAGACGTCACATACGAACTAGTGCTATTCTATTGATTCTATTAGAATCAAACAGAAAGTTTGATTCTAGATTCAAATAGATTTGAATCTATTTATTGAATAGTGAAAAAGTCTTTTCTAAAATGACGTCTTGCATATGACTCATAGAAATAGTAGATATACTAGCTAGAATCAATAGATTAGAATTCTAGAACCATATGCAAGACGTCACATACGAACTAGTGCTATTCTATTGATTCTATTAGAATCAAACAGAAAGTTTGATTCTAGATTCAAATAGATTTGAATCTATTTATTGAATAGTGAAAAAGTCTTTTCTAAAATGACGCCTTGCATATGACTCATAGAAATAGTAGATAGACTAGCTAGAATCAAACTTTCACTGTTCTATCTACTATTGATTCTAGCTGGTCTAGAATCAATAGATTAGAATTCTAGAACCATATGCAAGACGTCAAATACGAACTAGTGCTATTTTATTGATTCTATTAGAATCAAACAGAAAGTTTGATTCTAGATTCAAATAGATTTGAATCTATTTATTGAATAGTGAAAAAGTCTTTTCTAAAATGACGTCTTGCATATGACTCATAGAAATAGTAGATAGACTAGCTAGAATCAAACTTTCACTGTTGTATCTACTATTGATTATAGCTGGTCTAGAATCAATAGATTAGAATTCTAGAACCATATGCAAGACGTCACATACGAACTAGTGCTATTCTATTGATTCTATTAGAATCAAACAGATAGTTTGATTCTAGATTCAAATAGATTTGAATCTATTTATTGAATAGTGAAAAAGTCTTTTCTAAAATGACGTCTTGCATATGACTCATAGAAATAGTAGATAGACTAGCTAGAATCAATAGATTAGAATTCTAGAACCATATGCAAGACGTCACATACGAACTAGTGCTATTCTATTGATTCTATTAGAATCAAACAGAAAGTTTGATTCTAGATTCAAATAGATTTGAATCTATTTATTGAATAGTGAAAAAGTCTTTTCTAAAATGACGTCTTGCATATGACTCATAGAAATAGTAGATAGACTAGCTAGAATCAAACTTTCACTGTTCTATCTACTATTGATTCTAGCTGGTTTAGAATCAGTAGATTAGAATTCTAGAACCATATGCAAGACGTCACATACGAACTAGTGCTATTCTATTGATTCTATAAGAATCAAACAGAAAGTTTGATTCTAGATTCAAATAGATTTGAATCTATTTATTGAATAGTGAAAAAGTCTTTTCTAAAATGACGTCTTGCATATGACTCATAGAAATAGTAGATAGACTAGCTAGAATCAATAGATTAGAATTCTAGAACCATATGCAAGACGTCACATACGAACTAGTGCTATTCTATTGATTCTATTAGAATCAAACAGAAAGTTTGATTCTAGATTCAAATAGATTTGAATCTATTTATTGAATAGTGAAAAAGTCTTTTCTAAAATGACGTCTTGCAAATGACTCATAGAAATAGTAGATAGACTAGCTAGAATCAAAATTTCACTGTTCTATCTACTATTGATTCTAGCTGGTCTAGAATCAATAGATTAGAATTCTAGAAACATATGCAAGACGTCACATACGAACTAGTGCTATTCTATTGATTCTGTTAGAATCAAACAAAAGGTTTGATTCTAGATTCAAATAGATTTGAATCTATTTATTGAATAGTGAAAAAGTCTTTTCTAAAATGATGTCTTGCATATGCCTCATAGAAATAGTAGATAGACTAGCTAAAATCAACAGATTAGAATTCTAGAACCATATGCAAGACGTCACATACGAACTAGTGCTATTCTATTGATTCTATTAGAATCAAACAGAAAGTTTGATTCTAGATTCAAATAGATTTGAATCTATTTATTGAATAGTGAAAAAGTCTTTTCTAAAATGACGTCTTGCATATGACTCATAGAAATAGTAGATAGACTAGCTAGAATCAATAGATCAGAATTCTAGAACCATATGCAAGACGTCACATACGAACTAGTGCTATTCTATTGATTCTATTAGAATCAAACAGAAAGTTTGATTCTAGATTCAAATAGATTTGAATCTATTTATTGAATAGTGAAAAAGTCTTTTCTAAAATGAGGTCTTGCATATGACTCATAGAAATAGTAGATAGACTAGCTAGAATCAAACTTTCACTGTTCTATCTACTATTGATTCTAGCTGGTCTAGAATCAATAGATTAGAATTCTAGAACCATATGCAAGACGTCACATACGAACTAGTGCTATTCTATTGATTCTATTAGAATCAAACGGAAAGTTTGATTCTAGATTCAAATAGATTTGAATCTATTTATTGAATAGTGAAAAAGTCTTTTCTAAAATGACGTCTTGCATATGACTCATAGAAATAGTAGATAGACTAGCTAGAATCAATAGATTAGAATTCTAGAACCATATGCAAGACGTCACATACGAACTAGTGCTATTCTATTGATTCTATTAGAATCAAACAGAAAGTTTGATTCTAGATTCAAATAGATTTGAATCTATTTATTGAATAGTGAAAAAGTCTTTTCTAAAATGACGTCTTGCATATGACTCATAGAAATAGTAGATAGACTAGCTAGAATCAAACTTTCACTGTTCTATCTACTATTGATTCTAGCTGGTCTAGAATCAATAGATTAGAATTCTAGAACCATATGCAAGACGTCAAATACGAACTAGTGCTATTCTATTGATTCTATTAGAATCAAACAGAAAGTTTGATTCTAGATTCAAATAGATTTGAATCTATTTATTGAATAGTGAAAAAGTCTTTTCTAAAATGACGTCTTGCATATGACTCATAGAAATAGTAGATAGACTAGCTAGAATCAATAGATTAGAATTCTAGAACCATATGCAAGACGTTAAATACGAACTAGTGCTATTCTATTGATTCTATTAGAATCAAACAGAAAGTTTGATTCTAGATTCAAATAGATTTGAATTTATTTATTGAATAGTGAAAAAGTCTTTTCTAAAATGACGTCTTGCATAAGACTCATAGAAATAGTAGATAGACTAGACTGAATCAAATTTTCACTGTTCTATCTACTATTGATTTTAGCTGGTCTAGAATCAATAGATTAGAATTCTAGAACCATATGCAAGACGTCACCTACGAACTAGTGCTATTCTATTGATTCTATTAGAATCAAACAGAAAGTTTTATTCTAGATTCAAATAGATTCTATCTACTATTGATTCTAGCTGGTATAGAATCAATAGATTAGAATTCTAGAACAATATGCAAGACGTCACATACGAACTAGTGCTATTCTATTGATTCTATTAGAATCAAACAGAAAGTTTGATTCTAGATTCAAATAGATTTGAATCTATTTATTGAATATTGAAAAAGTCTTTTCTAAAATGTCGTCTTGCATATGACTCATAGAAATAGTAGATAGACTAGCTAGAATCAAAAGATTAGAATTCTAGAACCATATGCAAGACGTCAAATACGAACTAGTGCTATTCTATTGATTCTATTAGAATCAAACAGAAAGTTTGATTCTAGATTCAAATAGATTTGAATCTATTTATTGAATAGTGAAAAAGTCTTTTCTAAAATGTCGTCTTGCATATGACTCATAGAAATAGTAGATAGACTAGCTAGAATCAATAGATTAGAATTCTAGAACCATATGCAAGACGTCACATACGAACTAGTGCTATTCTATTGATTCTATTAGAATCAAACAGAAAGTTTGATTCTAGATTCAAATAGATTTGAATCTATTTATTGAATAGTGAAAAAGTCTTTTCTAAAATGTCGTCTTGCATATGACTCATAGAAATAGTAGATAGACTAGCTAGAATCAATAGATTAGAATTCTAGAACCATATGCAAGACGTCACATACGAACTAGTGCTATTCTATTGATTCTATTAGAATCAAATAGAAAGTTTGATTCTAGATTCAAATAGATTTGAATCTATTTATTGAATAGTGAAAAAGTCTTTTCTAAAATGATGTCTTGCATATGACTCATAGAAATAGTAGATAGACTAGCTAGAATCAAACTTTCACTGTTCTATCTACTATTGATTCTAGCTGGTCTAGAATCAATAGATTAGAATTCTAGAACCATATGCAAGACGTCATATACAAACTAGTGCTATTCTATTGATTCTATTAGAATCAAACAGAAAGTTTGATTCTAGATTCAAATAGATTTGAATCTATTTATTGAATAGTGAAAAAGTCTTTTCTAAAATGACGTCTTGCATATGACTCATAGAAATAGTAGATAGACTAGCTAGAATCAAACTTTCACTGTTCTATCTACTATTGATTCTAGCTGGTATAGAATCAATAGATTAGAATTCTAGAACCATATGCAAGACGTCAAATACGAACTAGTGCTATTCTATTGATTCTATTAGAATCAAACAGAAAGTTTGATTCTAGATTCAAATAGATTTGAATCTATTTATTGAATAGTGAAAAAGTCTTTTCTAAAATGTCGTCTTGCATATGATTCATAGAAATAGTAGATAGACTAGCTAGAATCAATAGATTAGAATTCTAGAACCATATGCAAGACGTCACATACGAACTAGTGCTATTCTATTGATTCTATTAGAATCAAACAGAAAGTTTGATTCTAGATTCAAATAGATTTGAATCTATTTATTGAATAGTGAAAAAGTATTTTCTAAAATGACGTCTTGCATATGACTCATAGAAATAGTAGATAGACTAGCTAGAATCAAACTTTCACTGTTCTATCTACTATTGATTCTAGCTGGTCTAGAATCAATAGATTAGAAATCTAGAACCATATGCAAGACGTCACATACGAACTAGTGCTATTCTATTGATTCTATTAGAATCAAACAGAAAGTTTGATTCTAGATTCAAATAGATTTGAATCTATTTATTGAATAGTGAAAAAGTCTTTTCTAAATTGAGGTCTTGCATATGACTCATAGAAATAGTAGATAGACTAGCTAGAATCAATAGATTAGAATTCTAGAACCATATGCAAGACGTCACATACGAACTAGTGCTATTCTATTGATTCTATTAGAATCAAACAGAAAGTTTGATTCTAGATTCAAATAGATTTGAATCTATTTATTGAATAGTGAAAAAGTCTTTTCTAAAATGTCGTCTTGCATATGACTCATAGAAATAGTAGATAGACTAGCTAGAATCAATAGATTAGAATTCTAGAACCATATGCAAGACGTCACATACGAACTAGTGCTATTCTATTGATTCTATTACCATATGCAAGACGTCACATACGAACTAGTGCTATATCTAGATTCAAATAGATTTGAATCTATTTATTGAATAGTGAAAAAGTCTTTTCTAAAATGACGTCTTGCATATGACTCATAGAAATAGTAGATAGACTAGCTAGAATCAATAGATTAGAATTCTAGAACCATATGCAAGACGTCACATACGAACTAGTGCTATTCTATTGATTCTATTAGAATCAACAGAAAGTTTGATTCTAGATTCAAATAGATTTGAATCTATTTATTGAATAGTGAAAAAGTCTTTTCTAAAATGACGTCTTGCATATGACTCATAGAAATAGTAGATAGACTAGCTAGAATCAAACTTTCACTGTTCTATCTACTATTGATTCTAGCTGGTCTAGAATCAATAGATTAGAAATCTAGAACCATATGCAAGACGTCACATACGAACTAGTGCTATTCTATTGATTCTATTAGAATCAAACAGAAAGTTTGATTCTAGATTCAAATAGATTTGAATCTATTTATTGAATAGTGAAAAAGTCTTTTCTAAAATGAGGTCTTGCATATGACTCATAGAAATAGTAGATAGACTAGCTAGAATCAATAGATTAGAATTCTAGAACCATATGCAAGACGTCACATACGAACTAGTGCTATTCTATTGATTCTATTACCATATGCAAGACGTCACATACGAACTAGTGCTATTCTATTGATTCTATTAGAATCAAACAGAAAGTTTGATTCTAGATTCAAATAGATTTGAATCTATTTATTGAATCAAACTTTCACTGTTCTATCTACTATTGATTCTAGCTGGTCTAGAATCAATAGATTAGAATTCTAGAACCATATGCAAGACGTCACATACGAACTAGTGCTATTCTATTGATTCTATTAGAATCAAACAGGAAGTTTGATTCTAGATTCAAATAGATTTGAATCTATTTATTGAATAGTGAAAAAGTCTTTTCTAAAATGACGTCTTGCATATAACTCATAGAAATAGTAGATAGACTAGCTAGAATCAAACTTTCACTGTTCTATCTACTATTGATTCTAGCTGGTCTAGAATCAATAGATTAGAATTCTAGAACCATATGCAAGACGTCACATACGAACTAGTGCTATTCTATTGATTCTATTAGAATCAAGCAGAAAGTTTGATTCTAGATTCAAATAGATTTGAATCTATTTATTGAATAGTGAAAAAGTCTTTTCTAAAATGACGTCTTGCATATGACTCATAGAAATAGTAGATAGACTAGCTAGAATCAATAGATTAGAATTCTAGAACCATATGCAAGACGTCACATACGAACTAGTGCTATTCTATTGATTCTATTAGAATCAAACAGAAAGTTTGATTCTAGATTAAAATAGATTTGAATCTATTTATTGAATAGTGAAAAAGTCTTTTCTGAAATGACGTCTTGCATATGACTCATAGAAATAGTAGATAGACTAGCTAGAATCAAACTTTCACTGTTCTATCTACTATTGATTCTAGCTGGTCTAGATACAATAGATTAGAATTCTAGAACCATATGCAAGACGTCACACACGAACTAGTGCTATTCTGTTGATTCTATTAGAATCAAACAGAAAGTTTGATTCTAGATTCAAATAGATTTGAATCTATTTATTGAATAGTTAAAAAGTCTTTTCTAAAATGACGTCTTGCATATGACTCATAGAAATAGTAGATAGACTAGCTAGAATCAATAGATTAGAATTCTAGAACCATATGCAAGACGTCACATACGAACTAGTGCTATTCTATTGAATCTATTAGAATGAAACAGAAAGTTTGATTCTAGATTCAAATAGATTTGAATCTATTTATTGAATAGTGAAAAAGTCTTTTCTAAAATGACGTCTTGCATATGACTCATAGAAATAGCAGATAGACTAGCTAGAATCAAACTTTCACTGTTCTATCTACTATTGATTCTAGCTGGTCTAGAATCAATAGATTAGAATTCTAGAAGCATATGCAAGACGTCACATACGAACTAGTGCTATTCTATTGATTCTATTAGAATCAAACAGAAAGTTTGATTCTAGATTCAAATAGATTTGAATCTATTTATTGAATAGTAAAAAAGTCTTTTCTAAAATGACGTCTTGCATATGACTCATAGAAATAGAAGATAGACTAGCTAGAATCAATAGATTAGAATTCTAAAACCATATGCAAGACGTCACATACGAACTACTGCTATTCTATTGATTCTATTAGAATCAAACAGAAAGTTTGATTCTAGATTCAAATAGATTTGAATCTATTTATTGAATAGTGAAAAAGTCTTTTCTAAAATGACGTCTTGCATATGACTCATAGAAATAGTAGATAGACTAGCTAGAATCAATAGATTAGAATTCTAGAACCATATGCAAGACGTCACATACGAACTAGTGCTATTCTATTGATTCTATTAGAATCAAACAGAAAGTTTGATTCTAGATTCAAATAGATTTGAATTTATTTATTGAATAGTGAAAAAGTCTTTTCTAAAATGACGTCTTGCATATGACTCATAGAAATAGTAGATAGACTAGCTAGAATCAAACTTTCACTGTTCTATCTACTATTGATTCTAGCTGGTCTAGATCAATAGATTAGAATTCTAGAACCATATGCAAGACGTCACATACGAACTAGTGCTATTCTATTGATTCTATTAGAATCAAACAGAAAGTTTGATTCTAGATTCAAATAGATTTGAATCTATTTATTGAATAGTGAAAAAGTCTTTTCTAAAATTACGTCTTGCATATGACTCATAGAAATAGTAGATAGACTAGCTAGAATCAATAGATTAGAATTCTAGAACCATATGCAAGACGTCACATACGAACTAGTGCTATTCTATTGATTCTATTAGAATCAAAAAGAAAGTTTGATTCTAGATCCAAATAGATTTGAATCTATTTATTGAATAGTGAAAAAGTCTTTTCTAAAATGACGTCTTGCATATGACTCATAGAAATAGTAGATAGACTAGCTAGAATCAAACTTTCACTGTTCTATCTACTATTGATTCTAGCTGGTCTAGAATCAATAGATTAGAATTCTAGAACCATATGCAAGACGTCACATACAAACTAGTGCTATTCTATTGATTCTATTAGAATCAAAAAGAAAGTTTGATTCTAGATTCAAATAGATTTGAATCTATTTATTGAATAGTGAAAAAGTCTTTTCTAAAATGACGTCTTGCATATGACTCATAGAAATAGTAGATAGACTAGCTAGAATCAATAGATTAGAATTCTAGAACCATATGCAAGACGTCACATACGAACTAGTGCTATTCTATTGATTCTATTAGAATCAAACAGAAAGTTTGATTCTAGATTCAAATAGATTTGAATCTATTTATTGAATAGTGAAAAAGTCTTTTCTAAATGACGTCTTGCATATGACTCATAGAAATAGTAGATAGACTAGCTAGAATCAAACTTTCACTGTTCTATCTACTATTGATTTTAGCTGGTCTAGAATCAATAGATTAGAATTCTAGAACCATATGCAAGACGTCACATACGAACTAGTGCTATTCTATTGATTCTATTAGAATCAAACAGAAAGTTTGATTCTAGATTCAAATAGATTTGAATCTATTGAATAGTGAAAAAGTCTTTTCTAAAATGACGTCTTGCATATGACTCATAGAAATAGTAGATAGACTAGCTAGAATCAATAGATTAGAATTCTAGAACTATATGCAAGACGTCACATACGAACTAGTGCTATTCTATTGATTCTATTAGAATCAAACAGAAAGTTTGATTCTAGATTCAAATAGATTTGAATCTATTTATTGAATAGTGAAAAAGTCTTTTCTAAAATGACGTCTTGCATATGACTCATAGAAATAGTAGATAGACTAGCTAGAATCAAACTTTCACTGTTCTGTCTACTATTGATTCTAGCTGGTCTAGAATCAATAGATTAGAATTCTAGAACCATATGCAAGACGTCACACACGAACTAGTGCTATTCTATTGATTCTATTAGAATCAAACAGAAAGTTTGATTCTAGATTCAAATAGATTTGAATCTATTTATTGAATAGTGAAAAAGTCTTTTCTAAAATGACGTCTTGCATATGACTCATAGAAATAGTAGATAGACTAGCTAGAATCAATAGATTAGAATTCTAGAACCATATGCAAGACGTCACATACGAACTAGTGCTATTCTATTGATTGTATTAGAATCAA